>NC_138128.1:61010684-61033184 GCF_964188305.1 Podarcis bocagei
ACAACTTCTTCAGAAACGATCACCATGTTTAAAGAAATTGGAGGGTCTGAAGTTGGCTTTTCAGAATGCATGAGCCAGCAGACTTTCCTTTCTAATTAATAAACCAGTATTTATTGAATTGTCTAACATCTTCATCAAAAGACCAGAACTTAAGTACTGTTGTGATCCCTGCTACCTTAAAGGAGAAAAATAACAAGAGCATGAGCTGATTCAAAGTGTGGTTGTTTTTGATATATATAAATATTCTTTGAACCCCCTGGAGCTTTGCTGGACAAAATGACCAATTAACTATAGAGACCCTGATGGTAATAGGACCACTGGAGTATTACAGTCATGATTATCTCCACACCTAAGTAATATGTGGGCTAATGGTTTAAAAATAGTTATTACTATTAGTGGGGGAGAAACCATTTTAATGTAGTCAGAAAATGGAATAAAGGAAGCAGCAGAAGCCGCAGGACTTGAAAATGTTCATTATTACAGTGACTTTGACCGCTCTGTTTCCCCCCACCCCCACAAATCTGTCCAGTTTTCACTAAGTTTCACACAGTGATAATTAGGAAGAATTCAACATTACAGGACCACGTTACACATCAAACTACTATGAGGTGTGTAATTAGGAAGTCAAGGCAATTGCATAGGTAGAATTATATGAAGTTAGTGAGAGATTTTTCATTATTCATCTGACATTTTTGATAATAAACCTGTTATTGGATGTTTGATTTTGTTAATGCTGAGGGTACGTTTTGTGAACAACTTTAGCAACAAATGGGGACAAAGTACCTCAAATAAGAGGCGTGCACAATATGTGTTAATTCTGCCGGTGGAAACAAGATCATATCAAAAAACAAGCTGATATCAGACAGTGTGTGCTGGCCCTTATTCTAGGAATATGTAGTATCGTAAATTGAGATTTTTAGATTAATCTTTGCCACCTTCTTTGCAATATGTGTATTAAAGGACAGCATTTGTTTGGTCCTCCGTGAAGTTGGTGCTTTTTGCAGCTTTGATGAAGTGATGCTAAGAATTGTTCTCTCCTAACTTTGCATGTGGCCTGAAGCATCTGGTAAATGGGTGCAAGTGCTCCCCCCCCAAAGATCCATGCTTAAATTTGCCACTTCTTTGTCACCAGCACCAGCTTTTGTTTAACATGATTTATCAGGCACCAGCTGTCTTAATTAGAGTGGTGGTATCTTACTGGCTGTGTACGAAATGGGAAGCCTTCCAAAGTATCATTTTGTGGTTCAGATTCAGTATCTCTCATACATAACATGCGTTTTACATCTCTGTTCTATGCTACTGGTGGATCTTCACATAGCCAGCTGACTCTAAGGGCCAATCCCGGTCCCACAGGTCCTATAAAGCCCACAACTTTGTATGCTATTTCCCCTAATGCACACAAACAATTTTGTAAAGCAGTTTCTCCTAGAAATGTTATTTTTACTAATATATTAATTTTCTTACACACTTTACCACAGCATATGCATTTTTGTACATATTGTTTTGGAAAGTACAAATTAGGTAAGCCCACTTTTCAATGTGAACTGAATAAAATTTCTCCCCCATCTCTACTTGGATCCTGCCCTGAATCTTGGAACGCAACAGCCTGCAGCCTTACTCTCCACCCCAAACCTTCATTTGAGTCTGCTGCCAGTTCCTTTCGCCACCTGAGAAATCATTTTCTTCCAGTAAACCTTTTCTATATACTTTGTGCCCTTTATACACTTGCTAGCACGAGAGATAAAAAGAGAGAAGCATCACATATTCCCTATGCCATTTTTTCCCTTTAGTGGATATTAGCAAATGTGCTTCCAGCAGACCGGATAAGCATAAACAGGCTTTTAGACTGACAGGTGTGTGTCTGGTGAATTTCCCCATGTTGCCAGCTCTCTTTACAAGTATCTCAGTGCCATGGTCCTCTGCAGAACTCCTGTGTCACAGCGAACATATTGCCAAAGTTGGATTTCCTTAGATCTCTCTTTCTTTCTCTTCCCCAAGGGAACCGGCTAATAGATTTTATTTTCCTTGTGGCACTATAATGGAGGTTTTTGAGTGCTGCTGAGCTGGATTTGCTACTTAGGTTCATTTGGTGCCATCAAGATAAACACACTAATCCTTCATTTTGAATGGTAGGAGGAGATTCCATTCTTAGGAGCATTCTTGTGTATTTTCCCTGAGTTTTTAAGTTTGTGATGATACATCCTTTAAGTGTTTCACAAATAAAAATCCGGGACAGTCCTGCTCATGTGGAGGTGAGGGCTGAAGTGGCCTTTGGCAACCCACCATACCCTGGTGGACAATGGTGGGCCAACTCAATCCAGACCCAATTGTACCCCCACCCCCAAATTAAATCATCTAAAAGGGCATGGAAGCAGATGGGCCTAAATAACAAAAGCATTGAAGCAAGTCATCCAACTACATGGTAAGTCGAAGACATACAATGCGTATAATATAAATATATGCACGGAATTGTAGCTCTACCATTTAGAGAACATTCTGTCCCAACAATGTCCTCTGGGAAGCTCATAAACAGGACTTAATGATGATGTCTGCTCTAGTTTGTTTCCCACATCTGGCACACAGAAATATACTTCTGCTGCACAAGGAGGCTCATATTTAGGGTTTATTAATCACATTCTATCACACCCAGGGAGAATCTGTGTTTTTTCCTCAGAACAGCCTGTCTGGGTTAGGTTGAGAATAGGGACTCCTGAACTGCACAGACATTAGACTCCAACCTATCCAGCTTAAAACCAGGGCTTTGTTATACTAACAGTTGCTAAAAACCATAGAAAAATAGATAGAATTTGTCTAATCCCTTTAAATTAGTGACCACTGCAATAACTTGTGGCAGAGAATCCATAAGGGCCCTATTGTATTCTGTAAATAAAGACTTTCATTTGCCTGCCTTGAATTTGCAGCTGGCCATTTTAACCAAATGGCTCCTATCATCAAGACAGAAAAAGAGAGAAATGTTTTTCTTCAGTCACATAATTTTATGAACCTTAATCCTGCCTCCCCTTGATCACCTTTAGACAGCAAACAAATGCAGACCAAAAGCCCAGCCTCTTTAGCCTTTTCTCAAGGGGAAGAGGCTTCAGCCCCTTAATCTATTCAAACTGTTGTGATATAAAGCAGCGCATATGCGTGAGGGGAAGGCAGTGTCAGGCGCTGAAATACTACGCAGGCATCTGGCAAAGGCATTTCCTGAGATGAGCCACTTGACTGTTTGATGAAGTGATTAATTATTACGAAAGAGAGCAGTTAGATGAATCTGCCATGTTGAAATGTTCTGCTCTTCTGGTGAATGGTTCTATGATATGGTAATCTCAACGAGTTCAGATGTCTAATCGTTGCACACTACTGTTATTCCAATAATGTAAGTGGTATTATCCTTGATTTACATTGGTGTAATTTAGAGAGTCGGCAGACAGCATGTGTATAATGATATCTGTGAATGGTGTTAGCAACCATCACTCCCATAATCATTATCAATCATTTTTGTATTGCAAACCCCTGTAAGAAATAATAAGCACAGGGGAGTGATTGGCTTGGAATCTTCCTCCATATTTTGTGGCTTTTACACATACCAAAGAAGTGTATCATACATCTTCTACAATGAAACATATAATCAAAGGGAGACTGCTGCACTAACAAGAACAAAAAACCCCTCATTCATCCATGAATGATTAGATTAGATCCCCAGCTCTAGAAGGAGGTTCACAGCTGGTTCTGAATGGGGTGGCCCCCTCCCCTCAAAAGACCAAGTATGCATTTTGGGAGTGTTCCTGGACCTGACACTGACTACAAAAGTCCAGGAGGTGTTTGCAGTCAGGTCTGTGTTTTATCAGCTTCATATGCCAGCTGTGGCCCTATCTGAGAGGTCCACCTTAGCCACAGTGACCCATGTCTTGGTCACCTCCATATTTGACTCCTGTAATGCTGTCTACTTGGGCCTGCTTTTCAACATGATTCGGGAACTTCAGTTGGTTCAGCACAGGGGTAGGCAACCTAAGGCCCGTGGGCCGGATGCGGCCCGATCGCCTTCTAAATTCGGCCCATGGACGGTCCGGGAATCAGCGTTTTTCACATGAGTAGAATGTGTCCTTTTGTTTAAAATGCATCTTTGGGTTCTTTGTGGGGCCTGCCTGGTGTTTTTACATGAGTAGAATGTGTGCTTTTATTTAAAATGCATCTCTGGGTTATTTGCGGGGCATAGGAATTCGTTCATTCCCCCCCCCCCAAATAGTCCGGCCCCCCACATGGTCTGAGGGACAGTGGAGCGGCCCATGGCTGAAAAAGGTTGCTGACCCCTGGTTCAGAACATGGTCATCAGGCTTCTGATGAGGTTGAGGCAGCCAGTTTTAGTTACACATTCACTTCACCTGCTGCACTGCTTCCGATGTGTTTCTAAGCCCATATAAAGTGCTGATTTTAACCTTTACAAACTTAAGTGGTTTGAGCCCAAACTGTTTGTGGAGCTGCCTATGTCCATACCATCCTTCCCACCCAATGTCTTCTAAATGTCAGGTAGTTGTTTATCTCTTTGACATTTGATTGGAGGGTGTTCCACGGGCAGGCGCCACTACTGAGAAGGCCCTCTGCCTGGTTCCCTGTAACTTGGCTTCTCACAGTGAAGGAACCACCAGAAGGCCCTCGGCACTGGATCTCAGTGCCCATATACAACACAGGCCCTCTTGGTATACCCACCACTGAGATGAGCAACATGGATGGCCACAAGGGGTACGGCTCTCTTTGTGGTGGCCCCATCATTCCCCATCATTTATATTCCTTTTTTAAATTAATGTTTTATTGGCTTGCTGAATATGTTTTATTGGCAACTTTTTTGAGGGAGATGTGATGGTTCTGACTTTTGTATTGTTGATTCCACTTTTTGATGTCCTTATCTTGGAGAAAAGGAAGCCAGAAATTTCCAATCTCCCATAGTCCTAGTAATTATTTTCCCAGTTCTATGAAGCAAGGGAACAACCCCTTCCTTCTCTTCTCTTTCTTTCTATGTTGCTACCACAGCCCATCCATCTTGAGCTCTTTTGCCTTTACCCTGTATTAATGCTATCTCTGTGTTCTCGTCCACATTGCCATTGCCAATGCTCCCAATAACAGCTTGGGAAAGAGGGTGCATCCCAGGAGGCTGTTTAGAAGCATGTTATGGCATCATCTTTTTTGCACTTCTACTCATGCTCTGCACAAACCAGGAAAGGGTTCCGAGCACAATTCAAAGTGTTAGTGTTGACCTTTAAAGCCCTAAACAGCTTCGGTCCAGTATACCTGAAGGAGCGTCTCCAACCCCCATCATTCTGCCCGGACACTGAGATCCAGCACCAAGAGCCTTCTGGCAGTTCCCTCACTGCGAGAAGCCAAGTTACAGGGAACCAGGCAGAGGGCCTTCTCAGTAGTGGTGCCTGCTCTGTGGAACGCCCTCCCACCAGATGTCAAAGAGATAAACAACTACCTGATGTTTAGAAGACATCTGAAGGCAGCCCTATTTAGGGAAGTTTTTAATGACTGGTGTTTTAATGTATTTTTAATCTCTGCCCAGTGTGGCTGGGAAAACCCAGCCAGATGGGCAGGGTACAAATAAATAATAATAATAATAATAATAATAATAATAATAATAATAATAATAATAATAATAATGATGATGATGATGCCTGGTTAGTACCTGACTTTAGGCAGTGATGGAGCTTCCACTACCAACTCAGGTCCTGGAGCAGAGGAGAATCAGAAGCTGCCTTATACTGAGTCAGATTATTGGACCATGTAGCTCAGTATTGTCTGCTTTGACTGGCAGTGACTCTTCTGGGTTTCAGACAGGAGCTTTTCCCAGCCCTACCTGGAGACACCTGGGAACTCTTGCATGCAGGACAGATGCTCTGACACTGAACTATGGCCCTTCTCTCGCTCTGGAATGCAAAGGGAGAAGCAAAGCATCTCAGATGCATTGCTGGCCTTCTTGGTTCCTGAAACCACTTCCCCTGTTTCTCTATATCTATTTTTCTTTAAGTTGTAGCCTGGCATTCACAGAACGTGACAAAAAATCCTGAGAACTGTAGTTCACCCCTCACAGAGATACAATTCCCAGAACCCCTGACAAACCACAGCTCACGTGATTCTTTGGGATGGTGTGGTGCTTTAACTGTATGGTGCATTTACAACCAAACAGGTAGAGTTGTTGGAAGTGGCATAAAAGTATACAGATCTGTTTTTTAATTTATATATCACTTCCATTGCAATCCTATATATCTATACCCAGAAGTAAAACCTATCGTGTTCCATATGGCTCACTCCCAGGTATGTGATAATAGGACTATACCCTCAATATTCTTACACCAATTAGTAATAGATTTTGCTGACAAATTTATAAGTAGCTATTACACCTTTAAAAAGAGAAAGAAATATTTGTTCATCCATATAACGTGGATGCATGTATAATTAAAATTCTGTGTTTACAGACTTCTATCCAATGATTTTTCTGGAGGAAAATGTCAGTAAATCTTTAGTTCTCAAGTGACAAATTGTGAAGGGTGTTTTGTGTGTGTTTGTGTTCTTTTTTTTTTTAAAAAAATTACAAAACAAATGCCACCTCAGTCAGTTCTATTTCCCCTAAGTTTTTTTTGAAGTAACTGTTCCCTTAGAGATTCCATATAAAATATAATATAAAATATCACTCACTTCCCAATATTATTCATAGAATTCCTATTATAGAACATTGAGAAGCCAGATTACAAGCGTACAGGAATATTTTATGATCAGTTTGAAAATGTGGTTACTGCTGCTATAAATTAAGAAGCAAAATTACTCCCACATTGAGTATTGATATACAATGTATGGCAGGAAAAGTCCTTTGACATATGCTGTACAATGAATATGGAAGAGTTCCAAAAGTGCTGGTTTTTCTCTTTTTTTGCAAAGTTGGCTGATGACAAAAAACTGAAGTTGGAATCAGGTTGTAGGACATTAAGGGGTGACTATCCAGTAGTCTTTCTTTGGAATAGGTACATCCAATTCCATGCTCAATGTGAGCATGATCTGGGATAGCTCAGTTGGTAGAGCATGAGACTCTTAATCTCAGGGTTGTGAGTTCGAAACCCACGTAGGGCCAAACATTCCTGCACTGCAGTGTGTTGGACTAGATGACCGTTGTGGTCCATTCTAACACTACAGTTCTGTGATTTATGATAAAGTTCCTAGCCCAGGTCCCACATTATCCAAATGTATAGGAATGTGGTGGTAGTGTTGAAATGCCAACTTTAGCATCTTCTTTCTCTTAAGGCATAACTAAATGAGGCGCTTTGATATCTGTGATTGGACCATCCATTTAAACATTAAATTGAATTAAACAAAATCTTGGGACTCTCCTGTATCAGATCAGGGTCATGGTTCTGGGGATGGGATGTTCTTTCCCCAAGTTGCCATTTGAGCTGATTAGAGTAACCCCAGAAAGGTCCCTCAAACTTTAAAGTAAAGATTAAAGGAGAAGTCATATACCTTGGGGTCTTTGGAAATAATCAGAAAGATAGCTACAGAACCTTTACAATTGTAATGGAAAATAGAGATAGGACTTTGTCTAGGCTAGGGACAAGCCAAGCTGCCAATTATAGTTTCTCTTGGTTTCTCATTTTTCCAATCTTCAGTTTCCCAAATTCCCCCATCTGTTTGAGAGTTTCATTCTTTAAAGTCTTCATGAAAATTCGTCAGGATTTTAGTGCTAATTTCCCCTAATATACACATATTTTGAAATAATGCTTAATGAAGAAGGACCGTAGCATAAAAATATTGCAGGTATTTGGAGAAGCTACAGCAAATGACATCATGATCTGGGGGGTAATAAAGAACCTAAGTAGGTCACTACATACTGTCCCCATATATTCAATTTTAGACAGAGCTGTCTATGGAGCATTGTTCAGAAGCCCTGGTTTGCCAGTGCCTAAAGGAGAGTAAGAGGCATTGAAAAATGCATTGAAAAATGTAAAAAAAGTGAGCAAGAGCTATGTTGTTTTGACCATAGATGAATCTACTGTTTGAGCAGATGGTTAAAAAAAAAGTGGCACATGCTAAAAACACCAGTACAGGCAATTAAAAGAGACAATGTGGATAAACAATGACAAATTAAGAGATGTGTGACAAAGTGTTTGTTGACAGATTTATATATTTTATTAAGACAACTTGTTCATCTCAGATATTTTGTTAGAAAATCTGACCCTGTAACTTATTAGTGCACCTTTGAAGTCCATCTTTCCCATAGTTAGGCAGAACACATGTCGCAGTTTCGGATAATGGTTCTCACTTTTCTGTGCATGAACTGCTTTTTTGTTTTTTAAAAACAGGAACTATGGCTTTTTAAAGGGCACATCAAAAGCAAGCTATATACAATTAAATGGTCTTGTAGAGAATGATGGTAAAGAAAGTTGGTAAAGAAAGCTAGAGATTTTGGGGCATCCAGCATGGGTGAAAATATTTGCTGCCTAGGAAATCTTCAGCTAAATTATTGTTCCACATGTAATAGTGAGCTCTGATTTTAAATTGCTTTTGATTTGCTCGGAAAGATAAATACCGGATACATAGAAAAAAGGATAAAAAGAACTGAAATCTGTATTTTTCAATAAGACTCTGAACCCCAACAATAATGTATGTGTGAAAACAGTGCATGCTTGAAACCATGAGAGAAGCTGGGGAGGTAGCTTCATATTCATATGAAGTGATAATGGCTTGCGGTCTTATTTTTAATGTAAAAGAAGACATTTTCAAAGTATTGTAGCAGGGGAGGAAAATGAGGAAATACAAATTGTAAATAAATCAACAAATCAGAAAGGAGCCCAGACAGGAGTATCTCAACAGGTCATCCAGCAGAGCAAACAGATTGCAGCATCAACCAACTCATGTAGAGACCGATGGAGGGCCACCTGGATCAGATGTGAGGAGTTCTGCACTGAATCACGGAACAATATAAAAACATGCTTTATTTTATGATTGAGAACTAGTTTTCCTACTGATGTGCAATAACTGCAAGCCATTCCTTTTAAATGTTGCAAAAGTCATCTGCTCCTTCTAAGATACGTTGCCCAGGCAGGCACATTCTGTAACCTGTGAGGGCAGGACAGGACAAAGCTTTACTGACTGTCAGAGGCAGGCAGGGTTGGCATGGCATTAGGGCAAGGATCAATTCCTCATTCCACTCACCCCATGCTGATGGAATAGCACTCCATCAGCATTGAGAAAACCCTCCTTGAACCCCATTGTGGTGCAAGCCAAGCATCCCGGATCTCACCGGGTGACCAGAGTGAGAGATTCCAGCCAGGCAAAGGCCCCAATTCGAGCTTAGGGTATACCATACTAATCCTCCCTGCCCCCTCGTAGGGACTCACTGGTGGAGGAAGAGGAGTGTGGGGGGGCACACTGCCCCCAGCAGCGCGATCCTGGCAGGGTGCCATTGTGGCTGCCCCCTGCCTGCGCTGGGTGCCACGCCCCTGCAGGCAGTACGCCCTGCCCCCAGGACGTATGCCGGCACCATCCCCGCCTGCTCTCTGCCCCCTGGTGCCGGAGCATGAAGCTCCGCCACTGTAGGGACCCCCTTCACTATGCCGGTCTTGTGCTATGCTATTTCCACCCAAATAAACAACGTTACATAAACAGCTAACATAAGTACTGCTTACTGCAATGGGGAGAAAGTTGGTGGGAGGAAAACGAACCAAGGTACCAGTTAAGTTTGAGAGGAAAAAAATCTTTCCCAGCACTGTCAACTAGAGCAGTGTTTCCCAACCTTTTTTGGGCAAAGGCACACTTGTTTGATGAAAAAAATCTCGAGGCACACCACCATTACAGCCCCGTGACGTCAGCGCGCAGCGTCACGCCGGGAGGGATGCACGAAAGTGTAAGTTTCAATTTTTTCCCTCCTCTCCTGTGTAAAGGGGAATGCACTCTGCTAAGTAAAGGCACTTGCCACAGCAGCGTCAACGTCACAGCACCCACCGGCACCCAAGAGAGAAGGGGTCTCAGCAGCCCTTTTGCCAGGAAGAGGAGCAAGAACGAGAGGAGGAGGAGGAAGAGGAAGAGAGTCCCCCCCAAAAAAACATTCTCCTTTTGATCTTCCTTATTTGCAATTCCTCATTGCAAAACAGCGGTTGATATACAGCTGATTTTTTTGTTATTACAGTCCCCACCCCCTCACCTAGAAAAACACCACCTGTCAATTTTTATTATTATTATTATTATTATTATTATTATTATTATTATTATTATTATTATTCCCCGCCACTCTGGGAGGCTGAAGCCCTTTAAGGCTTCCTTCTGTCCACTCTCTGTGAATTACCTGCCCGGAGCGGGTTTCGGGGGGGGGGGGCGCTGCTGCCGGTGTCCTCCCCGTCGAGTCTCGCCTTGCCCGGCGCGTGGCAGCCGCCCTTTCCCACACTCTGCCGGCTGCGCTGCCAAGCCCCGCGGCTCGGCCTGTCAGCGTTACCGGGCTCGGCAGGCGGTAATTCCCGAAGAAAGCCGGCGGCGCTTGAAGAGCTGGCAAGCCCCCATTTGCATGTCTGTTTTCCGCAGCCCTTGGAGAGGATTAAGTTCCCTCCTTCCTGCCGGGGAACCTCCAAGCTTTGGGGGTGGGGGGGGAGGCAGCAAAGCGAGGCAGGAAGGAGAGCTCGGCTTGGCTGGGTGAGCTTTGGCAGGGGCAGGGAATGAGAGCCGCGAGGCGGGCGCTGCGGACGGAGGCGCTGCCCGCCGAGCTCGCAGGCAGCCAGGCAGGCAGACGGCGAGAGCCCCACGCTGGGCGGCCTCTCCTCGCCGCCGCCGCCCCGCCTCTCGCCGCCCGACTCGCCCGCCTCCCTCCAGGCAACATCTCGCGGCACACCAGGCAACATCTCGCGGCACACTAGTGTGCCGCGGAACAGTGGTTGGGAAACACTGAACTAGAGGTCCAAGTAGCTCAGTAAGGCTCTAACCTGAGGGTAACAAGCTCCTGGGGCAAAATGGCCCTAAACCCTCACAGGTGAAGCCTTTTAAAAGCACCCACCTACGCTCCCTCTCATGACATCCAGAGGGATGATCTCATCTTGTGAGAGCACAACCAGGAGAAACAACTGTGCCTCCTCACCATTTTCCAGGCCACGCACCACCAGGCAAAAGTTGTCCTGCGAACAGAACAAAGCTTAGAAAACAGAACGTATTCTAACTGCTCATAGCCAGCATACCAATTCAATGTTATGGCATTCTATCTATCTATCATCTATCTGTCATCTATCTAATTTTTATACCACCCTTTATCCACAGATCTCAAAGCAGTTCATAACACAAATATACGATATGAAAACACCACATACATGGTAAAAACAAGAACTAAAAACATATCAATAACCCCTCTCTCTCCACTTCCTCCTACAAACATTTAAAAGGGGTATAAGATGTTAATCAGCCGAAGGCCTCGAATGTTTTTGCATGGTGCCTAAAAGTTATAGAATGAAGGCGCCAGGCAAACCTCCCTGGGCAGAGAATTTCACAAACGGGGAGCCACTGCAGAAAAGGCCCATTCTTGTGTTGTTGTTATTTAGTCATTTAGCCATGTCCGACTCTTCGTGACCCCATGGACCAGAGCACGCCAGGAACTCCTGTCTTCCACTGCCTCCCTCAGTTTGGTCAAACTCATGCTGGTTTGACCGTCCAACCATCTCGTCCTCTGTCGTCCCCTTCTCCTTGTGCCCCCCATCTTTCCCAACATCAGGGTCTTTTCCAGGGAGCCTTCTCTTCTCATGAGGTGGCCAAAGTATTGGAGCCTCAGCTTCACGATCTGTCCTTCCAGTGAGCACCTAGGGCTGATTTCCTTAAGAATGGAGAGGTTTGATCTTCTTGCAGTCCATGGGACTCTCAAGAGTCTCCTCCAGTACCATAATTCAAAAGCATCAATTCTTCGGCGATCAGCCTTCTTTATGGTTCAGCTCTTACTTCCATACATCACTATTGGGAAAACCATGGCTTTAACTATACAGACCTTTGTGGATTGTGTTACAATCCTCCAGACCTCTTATGGAGGAGGCACATGAAGAAGGGCCTCAGAGGATGATCTCAGGGTCCGGATATGGAGAGAGGTGGTCCTTGAGGTATCGTGGTCCTGAGCCGTTTAAGGTCCTCTAGTAAGTCAGCCACCCACAGTGTGTATTATCTTCTTACTACAGGCATTGAGCTGGCACACCGGAGCACCTTCTTTTCACATTCCACTTTAGTCCTTTGGATGCCACAAACAAGGTGTTGCAACCTCAAGTTCCAACACTTGAGCTTTGCAGCCCAAATTCAGATGTTTTAAGAAGTTCCACCCTTTGTCCCATCTGTCTTGAACTTTATGCAGACAAAATTCTAGCCTGTGGAATCCTCTTTAGATTCCTCTTTTAGTATGAAATTTGACATTTTTTTTTTGAATGCAATTTATTGAGCATATGAAATGTTTTTCTGCTTTACTTTTCTGGCCAGTGCACCAGTAGTTTGAAACACTTTGTGTGTGTTTTTAAACAAGCCTTTTAAGCCCATTTTGTTGAGAAACCACAACAGAGTAAACACTAAGCAAACATAGGCAAGCAGCTTTTATTTATTTTGGAAAGAAAACAGCCCATTCATTTGCAAAAAATCATCAGCAATGCTGCAATATCCTGCCTTGTCTGCACATAAATTGTCTATTTAACTAATTTGGCCATAGAGCCAAAGCTGCATTTGTAATGTGATCTATTGATTTGCAATGTGGTTACCAACTGGGTGTCACTTTAAGAAGAAGAAGATAAAATAAAATAGGCTCTCAGCAAGATCCCCCAGTATAAAACAAGAGAGGCAAGGGAAGAGTATATTGTATGCTTCTGCAGGAACTTACTATGGTGTGTGTGTGTGTGTGTGTGTGTGTGTGTGTGTGAGAGAGAGAGAGAGAGAGAGAGAGAGAGAGAGAGAGAGGTGTAAATGTTATAGTCGGTAGAATCATGCAGGGGAGAAGCAAGCAACAATGGTTGCTACACCTCACATTTTCCCCTGGCTGCCCTCTAAGATTCACTCAGAGATATCCACAAGCCTTCTGTAAACCCTGAAGCTTACATGTGCTTGTTGTACCCTTGACTTTTGCCCTCCACTTGTTCCTCTTGGATTAAACTTGCCCAGGGATTTCCACTTGTGCCAGTATAGCTTACACCAGCCAAAATATTAAAAAAAATAAAATCATTTTTTTAAAAAACCCTGCCACTGAGCTACAACCCAAGACACCAAGAAAAGAATGTTAATAATACTGCCCAAAGTGGCTTATCTTAATGTATAATCATGTAGCAAATCATGTATTCATTTGTATTATTAAATAAAGACTAACATAGTTGTACACTCAGCAGAGCAGAAGGAATGCACAAAGGATCATGGGTTCCCAGCATTCTCTGTTCCCTTTTGGAAAGCCGCTGACTCATTCCCTAAACAATCAGTGTTGTGTGCCATTACAAATGGGATGGTTAATAGGCCTGCATCCATTATCATTAGTGCATCTCAGCACGCAGGTATATGATGGGTCCTGCCAGCACGTTTGCTCCAGCTCACTGAGCCAGGGGCCATGCTCCATTGCAAATGAGGATGAGGAACACCTGCTCCAGGGTTTTTCGGCAGACCAGAGTCATCCTTCACATCTCATGCAACACTTGTTCTGTCAGAATGCAATGCTGGCACACAGGCCAGAACAGTGACTTGCCAGGCGTCCGACGAAAGATTAGACTCTTCCCTGTGGTCTTCTGCTCAACTTGAGCTTTGATTTTTCTTTCTTTTCTCTCTCGCTCTCCAAAGAAGCCTTTTAAAAAATTTATCAATATCATATTAAGCATTCAACCATTATGTTAAGGGTTTTAAAATAAAGATTTTTTTTAAAAAAATAATAATAAAACAACTCAATCTTTTTCTGTTCTTTTCCCTCCTTTTTTGGCAATTAGAAAAATAGCATTAAGCATTTATCATAGTAGGTCATTTTATTCACACTGGATGTTCCAGACTCTCTCTCTCTCTCTCTCTCTCTCTCTCTCTCTCTCTCTCTCTCTCTCTCTCTCTCTCTCTCTCTTTTTCTTTCTTATAAAGCAGCTCACCTTGTTATGCTGCCTTTAAAAAAACAACAGCTTTTATCTTGCCCTGGGAAGAAAGCACAACAACAATACACTGTCTCTTAAACTCACACAGCATTCAGCATCAGCCTTTTCTTTTCTGGACTTTACCTGATGCACAGGAAAAAGGTTCATTTCACTTCAGTTTCAGGAAAGCATGCAGGCTGTGGATTTATTGACAGAGCACAGCCTTATCTTTAACAATGTGTACCCAAAGCAGGATGCAGCAATGTGTATACATATGAGAGTAAGCCTCACTGAACACAATCGGGTTTCCTTCTGAGTAAGCATGAACTGCAAGACTTATGGCACTTCTTCCATGCCAGATGACTCACATTCGCTGCCCTATGACTTTTATCATCCCTCTAGCAGCCTTTCTCAACCCCGGATCCTCAAAAGTTGTTGGGCTACAACTCCCACCATCCCTAGCTAGCAGGATCAGTTGTCAGAGATGATGGCAGTTGTAGTCCAACAACTTTTGGGGACCCAAGGTTAGGCTATCCTAAGCAGCTAGGGGCACAAGCAGACTAAATTATTCCTCTCACAAATTTTAAAGGACCAACACCTGCAACATGTCTTAGTTCCTGGAACTCTGCAGGTCCTTGTTGGAACTGCTCCCCTTTAAATAGCCTGGAACACTTAAGCACCTCTCTTTGGGGGCACATGGGGGGGCACTGAATGTTCCCCCTGAAGCAATGTGACCCTTAGGCTCCCTCTCATCTAGGGAGTCCCCTAAGTTAGGAAAGCCACAACCCTTATTTTTGGGTGGCCCCATTTTTTTCCCTTCCAAGCTGCTTAGCATTTAGCCAACAAAGTTCATTATTAGAAGGAACAAGAGAAGTAATACCTGTCAACTGCCCACACATGATTTCAGGCTGCACTTTTATTGGGCATGGTGCCAAAAACATGTGGGGGGTCACAATCTCACCCAGGTCATGTGACTTGTGCAGAAGTGTGGCCCCAGAAGATGGCCCCAGTTTGGGGCCACTTCATGTTGGAAGGTGTGACATCATAATGTTATTAAAGGAAGTATAACCTCATAATGTTATTAAATGTTGCCCCTACCCAACACCCCTCCCCAAATTTCACCCCACATTTCTCCTCTGCAGCCACACTGGTTGCATTACCCTAAAACCACCTCTGACAGGCATCCCCACTCACTTCAATGGAGGGGACAATTTGGTGCCCATGGAGCACTGAATTATGTGCATGGTTTCTTGTGCCAAGACAGATTGAATAATTACTCACTCTGAACAATCAAACTTCTTTGGGATTCACAGTAGAAGATGAGGGTTTTCTACATCTTAACAATATCTCCTGGTTCTTGTCCATGGGCATTTTTGGTGCAAGATTCCATCAGTTGTAACTTGTTAATATGCCAGTGATTCATTATTTTGCCTAATAAATAGGCAACCCACAGAACAGCATATGGGGAGGAGAAAGGTGATTATACCATTGGGCAAGAAGAAATGCTTGTGCTGATGAAATGATCATATTAGCATGACATTGAGCTCCACCCTTGCTGTTTACTTCTTTGACCATAAAAAACAGGCCTTTTTGCAACCATATACAATTTTGTGACTGAGGTGTATTTATTTTTCAAAATTATTTTATTGGGCTTTCTCAAATTCCTCCTCATCAGAACACTATCACATTCTGACTGAAGATAAGCTTTACAAAGAAAAGTCCCTGTATTTGAAATTCATGTTTTCATATTGAATCCTGTCACAAAAAGCACTCTATGATATAAAATGCTTCTCAGTTCACCCACTATTGTCAGTGAGTAGCTCCCACCATCACTGACCATAGGTGACTGCATTTGGGCAGGCAATGGCAGACAGGGAGGAAGCTACTAATCTGTTATCCTTGAATGTGCCAGGGATGGAAAACAAGGGGCAGAGCCAGCACACTTAGGCACATTTCTGCCATATTTACTAAAGCTCTATCATGAACACTTGTATATGGTTAATGAATCAAGGTACATGATCTACTACATATAGGAAGGCATGTAAGCTCATCTTTATACTGGTGGTCTCATCAGCATCTAACTTTGGGTCTCCAGAGATGCTTTCATACTTCCTTGGGGGGGTTTCGTTTTTTTGAAAAACTTTATTTTAAGAGATGAAGAATGTTTTTGAACTTTACAAGCACTGTCATGTCTTTAAGCCATAAACATTTATGTCTGTGTCAGAAAATACTTAAGGAAAAACAGCCAAACCATGTTTTTAAACAATTGGGGTGGGGTGGGAGAGAATTACATGCCAGATTGTTGCAGCCTGAGCAAATTTTTACAGATGAGTTATAAACCCCAACTAATGGACCTTTGATGGAAGTGCTGATTCTACCTAAACTGGAGCAGTGCAAATGGATTGCTACAATAACTTGAGATTCCCAAACGTTACCCTCAAGCATTTCCTTGTAAAATGACCCATTCTCCCTAGCACCACCTCTCGTTCCTCCTTTTTGTGCAGAGGAATAATAAAACATGTCATAATCTCATACGGGTGGGGATTTTTTTTATATTTTTAAAAATGAGGAACTTGAAAAATATGCTTGCTTTTCTTTCTCCTAAATGCTTTCACAGAATGGGTTTGGCAGAACATCTTGGCAGAATGGCAGATTGCTGGAGACCGCTCTCTCTGGGAAACAAAACCGCAAAAACACAAAAGACTATCAGTGCAAAACTCGAGCCTGCTTTCATCTGTTTCTAAGACAGAAGAAGTGGCTTGTTTTCTTTGATTAAGAGCCATATCTCTTTGACTCCCCTTGCCCAAATGCAAGCTAGAGAAAGAAGTTGGTTTTTGAACAGTAAAGAAAAGCCATATTTATTTTCATTGAAGGAAACCCTGTATTCACTAAGCTGCATTTCCCAAAAGAATCTGTTACATCACTGGGTTGGGGTGCAATAATGAAAAATACCTGTTAGCATTGGTTTTGAGTGCGAATGCTTTGCCCTAGCAAGGAGCAGCTCCTACAGTTGTAGGCACAAGTATTCTTTGCACAAGAGGGTCACTTCAGTGTTAAAAGGCTAATTTTAATCAACAACTCAGAGCCAATCGAAACCCACACAACTGAGCAGAAAACTATATTCCCGATAAGAAACATGTTTCTGATTCCGGACTAAATAATGGGCTACAGGGAGGCACATCTGTAAATTATACAGGAAGCTTTCTTCAACAATTGATTCACCCTGACAGTTTTACTGGAGTATATGAAAATTAGTATTAAAGATGTGATATGTAGGCTTCTTTCCAGGAATTCCAATCTGGTTTCAATAAAATGGAAACACTGATTGGAAGTGAAGTTGCCTTCCGGTTTTGCCTTTGGCTATTATGTGTTCATTCGTGAAATGACTGAATTCCACAACTACTTTTAATATTCACCTTTTGAGTTCATCTCCCACACTGGACACATTGGAATGATTAAAATAGCAATGCCTCCTGATGCCGGATTCTCCTTAATTTGAAACAGCCTAGGTGCTGAGGAGCGAAGAAAAGGGGGGGGGGTGAGGAAGAAAAAGTACACTTCTGTTAAGTCCATCCTTTGCATCAAATTTCTTCAATGCATGTCTAGAACTGAATATTAATAAAACAGTATGGTAAAAGAACTTCCTGAGTAGATGACAGGGACAAATAAAGATTAAAGTTTGGTGGATTATCAGCCCCTGCACTTTATTTGGATGTACTTGCCACACGATGCAGTATTTTAATAATTTACACTACAACAATTAAACTGCCGCGCCTATCAGCACACACTGCCATCCCAATGTATTGTTGGCACAAGATAATTGGCTGTAAAATGAGTAAAAGTTGAGTCTTCAATGGAAATGCCATTTGTGAGCTTCTGCTGCAGCATAAAAAGTAGTGTCACAGCACCAGAGCTCGATGCGTGATCCCATGCTCCTCCCTTGACAGCATAACGGCATCCTGGACCTGTGATTACGTAGAATGTTTGCAAATGCTTTTGGTGTCTTAAAGACAAAAGGATTTTAATGGTGAGATACGTGTCGATGGATTATAGTCTGCTTCATCAGATTGGATTGTGGCAGTAGGCCACAGTGCATCACTTCATGATGCTAAATGTGAGACAGAAAGCAACATTAGAGAGTAGCTAATGAAGACTGCAAAGAGATTTTTTTTGTACGTTATAGATAAAAGAGAAAACCGCCATCTGTGCATGTAATGAAACATTAATAATAAAATAGCAAAAGAGAATTTTTTTTCATGTTGAGTACACATTGATTTTAGCTTTTCATACAGCTCACATATAAAGATGGGTTAAGTGGTCTAGGATTGTTGCTTGCAACTTTTTACATAAATGTATTTGGTATGTGTCACTTTGGGTTGTATCCAAATAAGCCATCCTTAGAGTGGGCCCGTTGAAATAAATTGACTTAGCTACCTTAAGTCCATTAAGTCCAATGGATCTACTCTGAATATGGCTTAGCTGGATGCAGTCCTTCTTTCCGCAAAGAGATTTCTACCATGATGTAGAAGAATCAATTGATACACTACTTTTGATGGTTTTACATCTTAGTTTGTATTTAAACTGTTTTTATCCATATTTATTGTAGGCCAGCCAGAGAACTTTATGTGATGGGGCTGCATGCAAAGGTGGAAAGTAACAAACCATTTTGCCTACAACTAGATTTGTACAAATCTGTCTATTTCATTTTCTGTTGATTTTTTTTATTTTTCCAATCTTAAATTCAGAACTTCCTGGAGAAGGAGATGGAGTGAGGGATGGGGGCAGGGCAGGAAGAGTTGTGATTGGAAGGCAAACTGAACGGAAAGCCTACCTGGTGGTCTTCAAAGTCCACCAGCTGTCAATTAGCTTATACTGGTTCAAGGTTGTGTGTGCTATCATCCTTTGCAGGAAATTCTGTTAGAATTGGGTGTCCTGCATTATAGCCACTATCCCAACAAGGAAAGTGAAGCAATGCTTTTCTTAGTTGCTACCAAAACCTGCAGAGCTGTAAGGGAGGTTTTGAGGTGCACAGAACTTTCAGTCTAGATGTTAAACAATCAGAAAACAACAATCAGAGAAAGAGTGGATATTACTTTGGTAGAGGGCACGATGGAAGCTACATCAGTTTATTAGCACTTGAATGAAGCAGCGACATCCCTTTTGTTAAATTAATCTCTGTTTCTAAAGTCCAGGGACTCTCCCTGGCACATTCGCTCTTGATTCACTTACCATATGTTGTATCGGAATGTTCGTCTTTGGAACAAGGATATCTGGTGATGTGCTTTCAAGGTCATTTGTCAAGCAATGCCTAGATTCACATAAAGTGAGAGGACCTCATCAAAATGCTGTGCAACATAAAAATTTGTCTGAGCACCAGGAAAGGCTGTGCAAGTAGTGTAGTGTAATTTTGAATTATTGAACCTAGGAACCAAAGCTGAGCAGTTCCAAACTCTGATAGCCCTCAAGGACTCTGTCATTTAAGGGTCCTTGACATGTGTGTGTGTGTGTGTGTGTGTGTGTGTGTGTAGTGGTTATGAAAAACATATCACAATAAACCTGTAGGACAAGAACAGAAGTGACATATTAAAAGCCCAATCCTGTGGTGCTGGTGTGAATGACAGAGAGAACTGCTTGCACCCATACAGCTACAGCAGCATGCAGTGCGTTCACTATCATCATCCATCATCTATAAGAGGAATTCTGTTGTGCAAAGGGTTTTATAATTCTTCTTTCACTAAGCAACTCCCAGCGTGAGACAAGTGGAAACGTCGTGTATGTCAGTTGTGCTTCTTAGGTGTGTAATTCAATTATGAATTTATTCTTTTTGCTGTTAAGCAAAGGTGTGGAATCTTTGTCAACTTGAGGGGGACCTAATTCCTTCTGAGCAACCTTCTGGAGGCCACGTATCTATGATGGGGGGGGGGGAGAAGCAGATGTGGACAGAGCAGCAATAAATGTGAATTTTACCTTTGTACAGTAGACTAGTTTCTTCATGTTCACACCCTTCACTATCCAAGAAGCATGATCAGAGTTCAAGGACACATTCCAGTCAGGGCAACATCCTCAAGGAAGGCAGAAAGCAGAGTTGATGAGGGGGGACAACTCAGGAGTTTGTGTGGCCTGAGGAGAACCAGATAGAGAGGCCTGGAGGGCTGAATTTGGCCCGTAGGCCTTAGATGCTCCACCCCTTCTGTAAGGTGACCAGAAACCTTGGGATGTTATGCCTGCTAAATGACCACTCCTTCCCATGCCACTTAAGGATTATTGGGGTTATGGGTTGATTTTGTTCTTGTTTTTATTATGCATTATGCATTTTGTGTTTTTATTTTGTATTTCTATGCTGTGAACTGCTCTGAGATCTTTGGTTGAGGGGCAGCCTACAGATCAAGCAAGCAAACAAACACACGCAAATAAGGATCACCTAAAAATTGCAGAGGAGAGCATAGATAAAGGCAACGCCATGTCCATTAGGATAACTGCTGTTAAGGCAGGTCAGCAGGGTTAATGCAGCAAGAGCCTTATCAGCAGAGATGGGCAGTTCCTGCAAAACCTTGCTCAGGAATTCATTTGAATTCCGAACAGCTGTTCACTTTGTCTTTTAAACCTCTTCCTATTCACTATTCATGAACATCTGCATGAATGACTTTTTGCATGCACACACTGAGGATCACCAGTTTGCGTATGAACATAGGCAATCATGCACAAGGAACAGACCACTACCTATGTGCTATTCAGTAGCCCACAATTGAGCATCTCTCAGTCATCCGGAACAATATCAGAAGACATGTGCTCTTCTGAAGGGAAGTGTGATGGAAACTATGGTATCTTTCTTACATTAATAAGTGGGTATCTTTAATGGATTTGAATTTGTTTGTATATATGCAATTGTTTCAACTGCATTTATGCAATGTGTGTATATATTTATGTAAAATCTTTATATTTGTATACTGAACATTCTAGTCGCTTTATCTTGCCCAGGGCAATCCAAAGTGACTTACAACCATTACTGAAATATAGTGATTCATTGATGAAATAAAAATAAATAAATAGGTAAATAATATAGCATGGTTTTCAAAGAGAATCCAGCTACATTTTGCCATCTGTGACTACAGGGCATAAAGAGTGATTATTTATCACGGTGTAACTTACCAAGATACTCATAAAACCAAACTAGATAAAAAGAAAGTTCTAGAAAGGATTAAAAACAGAGAAACTCTCAGACATATTAAAATCCAGTGCTTAGTCATAGTTTTCAGTAATGGCAGCTGTGGAGATACTCAGAGTGACTTTAAATACCAGGAATTTGCTTCAAATAAACTTATTCTTTTCTTTTTTCTTTTTTTAAAAGAATAACCTCAACATAAGTTTTAAACTCTGAAGATGAATTTCTGGACTGGACTGATGCGCTTTATTCGACTGCCGATTTTAATCACATGCATGAATATTTCATTCTGTCCTCCTGCCCCAAATTTAAATCATGCATGTTTTGCAGGGAATAGCACTTTGTTTTCCACTTGGCCATTTTGGTTTACAACTTTTTCAACTTGTTTGCCATAAAACAAAATTGGTTTGTAGATTAACATGCCAGATGCTGAACAATAAATGCTGCGTTATCATATGCCTATCGCTAATTAGATAATGAGTGGCTATGCAAACTAAATTCAAATCATGCTTAACACAGATTTATTATAAAAATGGAAGAGAATGTATTTTCAATCTTCTCAAAGGCTTTGCATCCACTGGTTCTCAGGGAAAACTTTAGATTTAGCTTTATGACAGACAAGAGGGTAGCTGTAAGACCTATCCCCTTTCGACTCCCATGTTAAGACACACACGGACCACTGAAGGTAGCTACAGTATAGGGCTCTAGTCAGAAGCTCGCTTCCAGGGCTGGCCCAAAACATGTTGCTGCTGTGGTGAAGAGCAAGATACAGCCTCTTCACATTCCACATCCAGGCCAACTGGGCTAGCAGTTGGATATTGTTTCAGCACTGGTGGTGGGGGACAGTGTCCACCATTTCACCTGAAGGCAGCAGGCTAGTTTCGGAGGACCAGGACATCCCCAGAGGAGAATGCTGGTGTGTGGAGGAACAGCCAGGGGGCTGCTGCCACTTTACTCCAGCATCCGCCACCTGAGGTGGCATTCTCACTTTGCCTGACAGTAGGGCTGGCCCCCGCCGGCCCCAGCACATGGGCCCAAGCTCTCTTTCCTTTAGAGCAGCAGCTTATACAAACGGGTCATCTGTTAGTGCTTTGTCTACTAGCGGAAGCCAAGCAAATGCTCATGAATAATAGACATAAGGGCTGCGGTTCTGGTAATAACCTGAGGGACCCTTTGAAAATCCTGGAACCTGTAGTTTCCACCTCACCCCCACCTACCGCAGCCCGAGTCCCATGTTTTTAACACCACAGTGTTCTC
>NC_138128.1:61035684-61100684 GCF_964188305.1 Podarcis bocagei
TGGGTAGAAGGAATAAAGGTGATTTTCACTAATTCCTCTTATCCTCATTGGTGCCAGTTTGGGAAATATCCAATGCCTAAGCCAAAACCCACTTGCATCTGTAATCAATAAAGCTGTGGCCTAATCTGAACCCAAGAGTGTTCTACTGTAGTCCTTTCAGCTTCTTCAGACGTGGCACCATGGGTGGCGGGCTCACTGTGCCTGGCTTTGTAAAACTACTGCAATCATTCCTATGTCTGAATGCAGGCTTAGTTCTCTTTCACACACACACACACACACACACACACACACACACACACACATAGTGAGGGCAGAGGAGAAAGAGTATTGTTGTATATTACCAATAACAAGTAGATGGGACTAAAGTAAAAGGCCATGGAGTCACAGAAGCATGGCACTTCCTATTATTTCACCTGTTTTTGAAGTACTGCTAGATCAACTTGTGTTTTCTTAATACTGTCTGATTATACTCAATAAGACTAAGCATCCTTCTCATCAGCCATCTGTGGTTTCATCAGCCATACTGGAAACTGGCTGCTAATTGCCAATTGTTAACCAGACAATAGCAGATGCTAACTTTAATATCCAACAGTGCTCTTCAGAGCATCTTTTGTATGCATGTGCGTCCACACTGTAATATACTTTCTTCCTTACTAGAAATATGCCATCTTGTTAAAGGCTGATTAGCCAAGTGCGCTGTGTGTAATGAAGCAATGAGCTCGTAAAAAATGACAGTTGACATTCCATTACTGGACCACAGCGAATGTAACATAACTAATGATCAATAACAGAAGGAAGTATCCTTTCATTGTTTTTAAGCATTCTGCTATTTATTTAATGGATAGGCTTACAACATTTCAGGGTGGTGCGTTGTTGTCGCTTTGGCCTGGCGGTGTGAGGATAATTTCAACAAATTGTTGCCAATGCACATGCCTCCCAGCAAATACTCAATTAGCCTTGGAGCATTACAGTGCAGTGCACTGAAGCAGGCTTTTCCTCCAAATATTTACTAAAGGATTTCAGTCTCCATATTTATTTAATCTCAAGCAGGAAAACAACCGAGGTACACTCTATTGCCATATTGTTTTGGTACTAAAACATATTTTCAAGTAACAAAAAAAGCCCTAGCGGTATCTGGGAGCCTTCTGGGTGGGCTCGGGGTTTTTTTTCTATAGAAATTTGCTTGCCTAAAATAATGAATAATGAACCCATTACCTCTCTGACTGTGGCCTGCAGTCTACAAAGAGATATTAGGAGCAATTTGTACTCAACATGCAGGTCTGTTCCATCTAAAATATTATCAATGAGCTTGTCAACCCAAGCCCTAACCTTCTTTGTTATTTTCATCTGCTCTCCTCTCAGATGTCTCTGCTCATGCCCGTAACCTCTGAAGACTAGCAACAGGATGTCATACACCTGTTTTGCTTAAGGCTGGGACTTGGAGTCCTGTGCGATATTGTGTAGGCATTGGCTCGCTTGCTGCTTTGCTCAACGTATATGTCAGAATGTCAGATGATCGTTGTTGTATCTGCAGCTGTTGCATAAGAACAGTGCCAGGGGCACAACTTTCCTGCGGTGAGCTTTAATTTGCTCTGCCCTCCCTGAAGAGCTCCCTCACTTCACCTTGCTGCTGCTGCTGCAGCTGTGTGAGAACTGAGTCCCATGTGCAGCTGAGGCCAACTGGATGGGGAAGGGGAGGAAGAATATTAGCGATGGGCACGGCGAGGCTTTAGACAGCAATATGCACAGCTACACTGAACAGTGGGGAAATGAGCAAGCTTAGGATATAGGCATCTTTTTTGAGGTGATTGTTTTTTTGTCTACAGTCCATAATTAGGACTGTAAACGAGAAAGGATTCATACTTTCAAGTAGGTCAATTTCTGATATATTCAGAAACTATGCCAAAAGAGCTCCTTGAAGCCCAGACAAGCTCTAACCTGTCAGGGTATTCATGGGAGATCTAACTGAGTTTTATGACTGCTTCCAGAATTAGGTTGACAATCAAAACAGATGTAGAGTGTGATTGCAACTGGACTGCCAAAGGCAAAACAACACAACAACAACATTCTCCTGTCAGCTTTCAAAACGGAGTGCACTTATAATACATGGCGATGGTGGACAAAGGCACATAAGCATCCATCTTAAGATTTATTGGTGTGGAATGGGCTCCTCTATTGAAATGAACGGGGACACCCACAGTTTCAAGGCAGCAATGCATGCTTCTGAGCATGCACAGATTGCTGGGTCAGATCAGAACTTAGAGCAAATGCTTCTAAAAGACACGAAAGGAGGATTGTAAGGAAGTTTTAGAAGGGCAGTACGAATGTGTAAATATTGCAAGCTGTTTCTCAGTGGAGTTTTTGTCCTCCAGAAGGAATAGTTACTTTTCAAAGTGACATAGAGAGATTGCGGAGATCATTGGTAATTTAAAAGAAGAAACACAGAGACTGATTTTAAAAAGAAACATCATTACATATTACTACATTTTCCTTTGTCTGCATCTATTATTTAACAAAAGACAGAAGCACTTTGTTTTTCCATTTGAAACTTTAACTAAATAGAGAGTAAATAGAAAGCTTTTCTTTTTTTCCCTTTTCTTTTTTACAAAGTTGGCATTTACCTATCCTAAGGAAATAATGGTTGGCTGGTGTTGTGCCCCCAAATTTGCAACTACATCTTGGTGGAGAACTGCAGAATATGGTCAGTTCGAGTAGCAGATGAAGGCGGAATTATCTACATTTGAAATTTCTGTATGCAGGTGTCAAATAGGATTTTTTAAAAATTCCTTTAAGCCATTTGATTGCCATATTCTGTTATGCATCTTGCATCTGCAATACAGCTAGAGCACTAATTATAGACATCAAAGCATTTTATGAAACTCTTCAAATAGGAAGGTAAAGAATGAGGTCCTTCAGCTGGTTAGATTATTCTTCTTTGCATTTTCCACTGCTTTTTATAGCCATAAATGCACTAGAAATTTACAATATCTGTAGAAGAGTTAGTGTAATTCGAGGCATTTCTGCTCAGAAGTGATCCCCCTGAAGTTCAATGGCATTTACTCCCAGATTGCAGCCTTTAAACTCCAAGTTTAAATAACTACCACTGTTCTAGATCTTTTTTTCCTCTTTGAGAGAAACAATGTAGGTTAGCATCTAGTCCTGAGACTCTTGCTCTCTTAGACTTCTTGCTCAGTGCAGGACCTCGGGTGGGGATATAGCTAGCCAGGGGATTCAGGTTTCTGGAATTAAGGCTATAAGAGAAAACAACAAACTATGGCCTCATCACCAGAAGGGCCATTGTGGATTCATCTCATCTTGCCTTAGGAATGGCCAGATTGCTCCCTAGGAGCAAATAAAGTGCCTCTAATGGTGTTTCATTTTCAGCTAGGTTTCGTTTTATTATTATTTTTAAAAACAACTTGTTGTGTGACACAGTTTAATGGAAGAAAGCAAGGGAGAGCTGAGAGTTTGTGTCCTCTGCATATTCTCTTCTGAAACATTGCATGTAGGTTTCTATAAGATGTACACCATAATCTAGTTTGTTCTCGTGGACAACAGGGCTCATGCAGCGAATACTATTGCTGCAAATCCCTGATGGATACAGGGCAAATGAGTGCGTCAGTGAATGCTTCATAAGTGCAATTCACATAAGTGCATTTTTGGATCATTTTCCATTTCCCCTCTCTTTCCCCTTTCCTTTTTTCTTCTTCTGGGTTAGCAAATGTGCCAGAATGATTCTTATTTCTGTCCAGCTCCTTCCCATGGAACCTGTACACAGTAGGGAAGGTTGCACATCAAGGAGATGGGAATTAACGGATACAAAAATCTTGACATTTACACAATTTAGACATGTTACTTTTATTTAAAGGGACTTTTTCCTATAGAAAGGGTGCAGACCCCTTAGTGAATAGACCTGCTAATGCCTCTTGCTTTTTGTGTTTATATGTGCCACTTCTAATAATTGTCACTGTTGACCTAAGTAAGAAACATCCCAACATGTTTGTGGCAGACACCATGGGGCTTTAGGGCACGCTGTTTCTCTTGGATGGGGGGAAAGGCAGAAGGCATAAACCCTGTAGAATTCTGTTATTTACCGAACATCTTGGTTCCTCACTTGTAAATAATTAGGACTGAAGAAAGGACCTACAAATGAATGAATAAGAGACAAAAAGCAATGACATTCAAAAAGCAACACTCCCACATGGATCTGCTCTTGACCCTTCCAGAGTGGGGGGAGATTAAGTCAAAATGAAAGAACATGCTTGGACACACTCAAATTGCCTCTGCCATTTTCCAGCTTCATTAGAGAAGGGGACTCCCAGTACAGGTGGGATCGTCAAGGGGCCATTTTGTCCTTCAAATGGCACTTTGTGATTTGGACAACTGCATAGCAACATGGCAGAAAAAAACAAATAAACTTGAAGTAAGTACAGGAAGCTCTATACACATAACACCAACTTGAGCTAAATGCTGCTCATTGGGGCATCATCATGGGGATTACTGTGGTGGCATGCTAAGTCAACAGTAGCACCCTGCCCATAGTAATGTGGATACTTGGCCATGCCTTGGCAATCACTCACAAAAGAGGGTTTGTGTAGGCATAAAATGTTGCTGAATTGTTGGCATCAGTCTGTCTTGAGAGACAATTGAGTGCACCTCCAGGGTTGAAGTCAAACTGCTGTGTTAGCAGCACCAAAGTGACCTCCTCGGGGCACAAGTCTGGGCAGTGTGCACAGAGGTCCTGGGCTGCCCAGATTACAAGACCCCCATATTGGCCTTGCTGATGTAGTCCAAAGGAAAGCAGAGCACTATGTTTGGCACCAGCTTGGCTGCAGGAGTTGTCAGAAGGAGTCATGCAAAGTGCCATACAACTGTCTTAGGGACTCCTCTCTGGATTTGTGTAGGGTTTACTCATTAGCCTTTTCTTCTAAGAAAAGGCAGCAGAGAGTTAGGATCAGAGCTTTCCATCTCCTAGATGGGCTAGGATGCAAGGGGAGTCCCTAACTCACCAAGGGTTTGAGACCCATTGGCTAGCCTCATCTGGTTTGACTGGTCAGTCGAAGCTGTTCCTGGGTTGTGACTGCTGTCGCATGGTGACAGCTTCTAGGAGCCATAGGTGAGAGCTGAGTGCATGGTGGGGATGAAAGGTGGACAATCTACCCCAGAAGGAATATGACATCTCCCCCACCAGAGGTACTACCCTACCCCTAACACCCCATATACCCCTGGATGCAGCAGATGAAAAGATAATTGTTCGCATGCAGTTGCTGTGTGGTGAGTGTGTAGATGGCAAGCAGTCATTTCTGAATCAATTCGGACTTGTTACTCATGCTCAGTGTCACATGTCTCCCTTTAGAAAAACAGGCTGTGTGCTTCAGTTTGGCTGTTCAATATTATTATAAAAATTAGTAACTAACATTAGTCTAGAGCAGCAATTGATTAAATCTGTACTTCATTAATTGCCAGTTAGAAATGCAGATTTTGCTGGAGAGAATGGTTAATATTGATATACACTATATAGTAACATTGAAGTTGAGCAAACACAAGCTTTAGGAGGGGTCTTTGCATCCTGGGAGTGGCACAGTGAAAAGACCCAGAATTCACAGACCGAGAACTGCACTGCTTTCATGTTGCCAATGACTGCTGGCAGCAGAGTGCTGGCATTTTGGCTGAGGAAAAGCAGGCATTTTGCCACTTGCCAGGAAAGCACTTACATCTCAAAGAGGGGGAGGGAATTGGCCTCTGTGCCAAATTACCCTCCTCC
Source organism: Podarcis bocagei (assembly GCF_964188305.1). Taxonomy (NCBI): domain Eukaryota; kingdom Metazoa; phylum Chordata; class Lepidosauria; order Squamata; family Lacertidae; genus Podarcis; species Podarcis bocagei. The sequence continues at coordinate 61,041,449 of NC_138128.1, forward strand.
AAAGAATTATTTGATCTGCAAAAGAACTCTGCTGGACCAGACCAAAGGCTGTTCTAGTCCAGCATTATGTTTCTCATAGTGGCTAACGAGGAGACCATGAACAGAACTTGAGAGTAACAGGTTATAATCAGAGTCAAAATGTGGTGGTTGTTGCAGCATTGGGGCAGATTGTCACATGTGCAGTAGGCATTGTTCACATGTGTTGCTGTTGTCGTTAGCAAAATCTCTGCATAGTCACCACATATCATGAAACATTACATAGGATTTCAGGATAAAGGAACTTCGCAGTTGCGGAAGCAGAGCTTGTGAAGATTTGTGTTCTTTCACCTTTTTGTCATTCATCTTTTCAGACCCATTTGGATCCATGGCATACAGTTGGAAGCTTACACAGAGGAACACAGGAGGCATGGATTAGTTCCCAGCCTGGCACGGCATCGTCCAACCTTCCTCCCCACTCACAGCACCATCCCTTCTCTTTACTTGTTTGAATATGCGATGTCTGAATACCTTAGCCAAATGGAGGAAGTTATATGTCAGCCCTGATTTAATTGGTATGGGCTGCATTTATGCATTCAAGAATAACAATATGGAGAGGTTTCGGCAAAGAAAAAGGCAATGTTCTGCATAGAAACATGAGATATGACTTCAGGCTTGGCACCAGCACCTGGCACCCTAGAATAGCTGTCTGTGCCTCAGGGCTCTATCAAGGCCTACTAGCACCTTAGGCTCCTAATGACAGCAATAGTGGATTGCCATTTTAATTTCTGACATAGCGTTGCTTTGGAATATTGACAGAAATTGAAATGGAGTATTGGCTCACCAGAGCCAATTGGCAAGGGCCCCTACCTGGAGCCCGCATGGCACAGAGCATGTTAGTAAACCAAGACAGAGGGGTCAAGCATGTACATCCCACCAGCCACATCAGAAGCCATGTTGCAGGTGCACATATCCTTTATTGGCTTCAAAGGATGACTGGTCTTAGGGCCTTATTGACAGCATTATCAGGTATGGCAGCAAATGTTATCAAGTTGGCAGTGCGTTGAGAAGAAGGTTTAAACCCTCCTTCTCATCCACAATTTCCCCCACTTTGTTATCATTAGCATTAGGGGACAAAACTCACATTGGTCCAGGTGGGAGTTTCCCACACCCAAAGTTATTTGCTGCATATGTGTGTGTAAATTCCACAGAGATTAAACCAGCCTGCTCTGTGTCCTGCCATCTTGATAATCATCCCACCCACCCTGCGCCTGGTTTTTATTTTTATTCCTAATGCACAGCGTATTTTGCTAATCATGTTGTTAACATGAGGTGTGGTTTGCCAGTTAAGCCAGGGGAACTTTGAAAGCTGGATGTAGCCTCTACTATTTCGCGAGGCGTTTGGGCTCCTGCATTTATATCTAGTTTTACCTGCTTATAGAAAGTGTCATAAAGAGATATTAAAAATTATCCCTGTTCGCCTCAAAACGATGGGGGGGGGACATGTTTGCAATGCTCATGAATTTTAAAAGTTGTCAAAATGTGCAGTTGGGTAAATGCCACTTGGAAGCTGCCTCACAAATGTGTAATTTGTATGCCTGAGGTATGACATATAGTGCTGTTAATGCACGCTTTTAGAAACATAAATTATCTATGATACTAAAAGAGATACATGCTGGACTGTTGTTGTTGGTTTTTTTTTAAGCCCATAATGCTCATTCCCTTGAGGATGGGAGTACTTGAGAAAGCAGTTCTTACTACCACCATAAGACGTAGTTAAACTATTATGTCCAAATATACTCAGTAGCCACCATCACTCCTTGAATTTTCATGCATTTCAACTTACAGATTAAGTGAGGAACTCCTCTATCTATCTGTAAAAGTTACTTTCTTTTCATTATTACTTAGCTGCTGTGAACATCCAATCAGAAGAAACTGAATAGTTTTGTTTCAGGCTTTATTATGACATAGCAAAGCTTGGACTTTTATCATCCTTTATTGACAAACATTACTCTCGATCCTTCACCAACTTAATTAGCGGCACTAAAAGACTGCAGAATACTAAACGTTATGGCCATTTCCTTTGCTACTCTTTAAATATATCTGGCAGCTCTATAAATCTGCAATGAGAGGCAGAGTCAAAAGTTAACTATTCTTCAGTTTATTGCAAGGAGACTGTAACTGAGATAAACAAAAAAAGAGCATTATCTACTAATCCCATAAAGGAAAATTGTATGTAACTGGAAACACAAAAAGTAAAAAAAGAGAAAAGGATGGTGTTTTGCTGATATTTCTAATTCAGCAGGGATTCTCAGGGCAGTCTCCCTGGTTTCTAGAAAAATGGAGGAAGTGGGGTTAACATGTTGACCTAGCAAAGGTGGCTTATACCCCCTGTACCCATGGCTACCTATCTGATGGCAACTGCTAGAAGACTTCTGTCTATAATGGAAAAGTCAAATGGTCAACGTTGACAACGCTGGTCACTTAGTTGGCAGGGGTGCCAACTTGAATAAAATATTGGTGGGGGTAGGTAAGCCCCGCCCTGCATAACCAATCACATTACGCACTGCACGCACGCCATTTTAATGGCAATTCCCATAAACTTGGGGGGGGGGGGTGCTGGTCCCTCACATATTTTATTGGGTGGCTAAAGACCTCTTGGCCCCTAGGAGTTGGCTCCTATGCTAGTAGGAGCACCTAGAGACAAATACCTTTTCAAAATGGAATATTTGCCGAAACACCAACACTTAGCTAGCCTTTTTTCTTTTTTTTAAAGGGCCCAAATAGGATACTTTCTGTGACAGCAATGCCCTACTGTTTCATGAATCTCTGCTTTTTAATATTTTATTTAGCTCTTAGAAAGTGTATTAGAATGCCAGACCAGAATAGAACATTTCCTTACACCTTCTTTGGTTGCAGAACTGTATTACAAAGTTCAGAGAAGTTTGAATTTTTAAGGAGAGATGTGCTTCTGTTCGTGCATAAGTTCGGGAAGTATGAATTTGGTAATTTCGTATTAAATTGCAGACTGAACACATTTCTCCCCCATCTCTACAAAAAAGGAGTGGGGTAGAGTGGTTAGGGTTCCTTTGGTTTGCCTTGAAGGCATGCAAGCATTGAAAAGCATAAACTGGCAACTTCTTTTGATCCAGTAGGTGCACTGGGCCAGAGTGATATCACCTGAATGGATAAACAGGACTTTCCCCCAGCTGTCTACCTTGGCAATAGGGTACCAACGCTGCAGAGCTAGCAATCCACAAAGAATCATGTCTGTGCTTGTATCTACAGGGATTTATTCTTTGTGAGCTGTTCTATGTTAAAGTAGCTTTTTAAACATACAGGGAGGAAAGGTCAAGCAACAAGCTGCTATTAACTAAAAAACAGAATACTTTTACAGTATCCAGCTGTGGGATATCGAGTGAATGAATTGTTCTCTGTAAAATGAAATGCTTAGTTTATATAAATAATATCACAATTCCTGGCGCTGCCAAGGAACATGATGCTATATTAGTGTCTAGATGTATTTATTATACATTGTGTCTGATTTCACCTACCTCAAGCCAAGGTTATGCTCCATTATATATAAGTTACCGTGTCTTGATATCAAGAAAACCGTGACAGGTGGACGACTCACATGTCCCAGAAGGAATCAACTGAAAATACTTGAATTAATCAAGGCCGATCAGTTATACTTGCCATTTTGTCCATAACTTTGAGATTCACTGAACAGGTCAGACCAAAGCAGAGAAATCATATAACTTTTATGTTATCCTCAGTCATTTTAAGGCCTTCTTTCTTTTCCTCATGACTGTTGCCTGTTCTTTTGAAAAGAATAAGAGTTTGAATTTGATATCCCACCTTTCACTCCCCTTAAGGAGTCTCAAAGCGGTTAACAATCTCCTTTCCCTTCCTCCCCCACAACAAACACTCTGTGAGGTGAGTGGGGCTGAGAGACTTCAAAGAAGTGTGACTGGCGCAAGGTCACCCAGCAGCTGCATGTGGAGGAGCGGGGATGCGAACCCGATACACCAGATTACGAGACTACCGCTCTTAACCACTACACCACACTGGCTCACAAGAAGAAGAAGAGGTGGAAAAAATGTGGCTCTTGGAGTATGGCCTTAGGGCACATGTTACAGCCACCTTGTTGAAGCTAAGCATTATGGATTCCATAATGGAAGGCAGGATATAAGTGCACCAAATAAATGAGATGAGCTTTCCAGTACTTCTCCTTTCTCAGTCACTGTGCTGATTCTAGACCGTCTTAGAAAGGGTGAGATATTTACTTATTTATTATTGATCAGCCAGAAGCTTAAAGATTCAATGCAAGCTTCTGTGTTACACAGAAGTCTTCTTCTGTCATTTCTATGTGAAGCTTCTTACCTTTGAGGCTGTTAAACCAACCTTCACAAAAGTAGAGGGCAGAAGAACTGGTGACACACATGACAATGCAAAAAAATCAAATATCTTTGCACTAATAGTAAAGATATCTTGCCTCTACACTCAAATGCAGCCACAAGGCAATGTAGGTGGTGAAACAACTTTCTGAAATATATAGTAGATGCTTGTCATGGCCTCAAACCAATCTCCTCGAGGTTGAAAAAATAGTTGCAGTTCCAAACTTTGCTATGTTGAAACAGTGTATTCAGAATATTTTAAAAGAACATTATTTTTTAAAAAATCCACAGCACATTGCAAAACAAAAGAAAAGACGAAGTGATAAACAATGTGATTGAACAAAAGAATTAGGTTTTCTTTTGAATTAAAAAACCAAAGTGTTCTGCTTTGACTGTTTGCTACTCATCACTGACAGTTTACAGGAAACAGAGTAATAGAAACATTGCCAAAGACTATTATCTCCTTGGCGTTTTGGTGCCTAGGCTTAAGAAAAGGGCACATGTTATCAGCTGTACTCCACTCTCAATTCACTACAGGAGACTGTGAGAAAATGGTCTAAAAACTGGCGATCAATAACTGGATATGTGAACACTGTGTGTCATTAAATGGCCTGATATTTAGATCCTCTTCAAAACACAAGGTGATACTGAGGAAAATAACTAGGAAAGAGAAAGAAACTGAAGTGTAATTCAGGAGAAGAGGGCCTCGTAAGGAAGTTGTACTACAGTATTTCTGAATTAGGAATCAGTAGTGCAACCAGGCTTCTGAATTCAGAATTCGGGGGAAAACTAGCCATTTCCCAGCGTTTGGAGGAAATTACTTGTTTTTACTGAGACCAATTCCATATCGAGCCCCGAGGGTGAGTGGGCGGGTTCTCCCATCACTAATTTAAAGCCTGAAAGAAATTTGAGGAGTTGGATGGTTTTGTGTGGAGTTCCTACAGCATAGCTGTGTGTGGACCAATTAGTGGATGACCTGTTTTGTTCCTCTCTTCTCTGAGTCCTTTTCATTGCGTAGGAGAATTTCCCAGCGGATTGTGCTGTTTGTGTGTAGTGTAGCAATAATGGTGGCAAAGGAAAGCAGCCACATTCTATTTCCCTCTTGTAATTGCTTAACAATGTTTGAAAAGCCCCCATTGTTAGAAGGAGGCTGCTGATCTTGTCAGTCTAAAGCCACTGATTTTCATCTCTTGGACATATATTTATTTATTTTTTACGAGTGGCATAATCTTTATTGAAATAGATATACCTAGTTCTTATTACCAGGTTTGACCCTGGTATCTTAAGAGGCATTAAGCACTTTCAACTTGCTTTGAGTGATCCAGAACTCTTTGTGACGGCTTCTAGTATTGATGTGCTAAAGAATACAAAGATCTGATTTATCCCTATGGGTGATAATATTCAATTTCTTTTGTTGTCTTGGAGGCAGCAGAGATAAACGTAGGCTGCTGGAAGAAGGTGATGTAGCTACCTAGAACAGAACAAAAATGAGTTGGTGGGCAGTCCTAAATCCATTTATCTGAAAGCAAGCAACACTGAACACAATGGGTCTTTCTTCTGAGTAGACATATATAGGGCATCACCATTTATAACTTTGTTTCTTAAAAGTAGTAATTAAATAAATCACTAAAGTGAAGAAAGATTTGATTTAAAACTGTTTTCATGAATGACTGATTTAAAAAATATATTATTTCCAAAATTTGAACTTATAGAAACTTAACAATTACAACTGATGGAAAAAAATATTTAATCAGCTTTTATGATTACCAAGCAAAGCTCCATATTCTGCCTCTGGGCCACACACACAAACACACACGCAAATGAGAGAGAGACTCTCATACCTGCCTCTTCAGATATGTGGCACAGGGATATGCTTTGTCTGGTTTAATGCTTGTACCTGAACAAGATAGATTTGAGCATCACAACAAAATGTTCCTGGTAGTATTCAGCTCTGCACCTTTGTCAGACCTTTGCTTTCTGCCGGCACAGGGACTGATTTAGTGGCAGTATCAACTAATTTACTTGTCTAATTTGATGTTTCTATGAAACCGGCAGATTCCTTACTTAAACTCAATTTTCTTCAAACTTTAATTCTCTTAAGTAATTTAATGCCTCCTTACAAGCATGTTGACCCTCACTTGCTTGTTCCATTAGTTAGTTTAACTAGAAATCACCCTTTTGCTCTCACATCTTAGCGACAGCAACTTTCCTTTTCCATGCTAATGGAATCAATGTGTTTCTGTATGTGGGGAAGTGTTTTGCACTAAAGGGTTCTATATTTTTCTCAGCCGTTCTGATCTTTCTATTACATTGGCTATATATCTCAATTGATTGCATTCTTTTTGTCAAATTATATAAACCATTCCTTTCTACTTCTCGTAACTGGTTTTTGCTATCATCTCAGAGGCTCGCCACAAGGCAGCAGCGATTTCTGCCCTGTGTTTTTCACAATCAGCGCTGTTTCTGTTTGGTACAGTTCAGTTGCCACTTAAGTCTACATCATTTGTCTCACTATTAGCCTTGGCTGAAATGAACATAATTACATAATGAATTTTAGTGCATTTCAATGGAAGGGAAACATCAAAAGCAATGCAGAAAATAACTTAATTTTTTATATAATGCTTGCAGACTATTGCTCATATTCACTTGCGTGATTTCCAGATGAACATGTGAATTGTGGCTCCCATTTCCGTTTCTGACAGAATTCTCCAACATCTGACATGCAGTACAATCCTGCTTGCATTTACTCAGAATGACGTTTCTTGTGATGAGTATGATTTATTCCCATATTAGGTGTGCATAAGGCTACAACCCCCCATATTTGTTCAAAAAGATGATACACACAAATAAATTTAAGTAAACTTCACTTTGAAACATATTTAGTTTTCTGTAGCTCTTCTCCCTTCCTCATCTTCTCCCTTTTCTCCTAGTTATGAACAAAGTCCCTTGGCTCCTTTATTTCCTGCATCTCCCTTGTGGCCCTTCTGTGCCTTTGAACCCCCGCTCAAAGAATAATTCAATTAACAAAAAACCTTTTGTGAGCTGAAGGGGCTTTCCATATAAGCATACAACTATGATCAATTGTTCAGGTGCCACTTCAGATTCATGTATGCCAGGAGTGGGGACCCCCCCTTTTTTTTTGTTGTTCAAGGACTGCATTACTTTCTGGTAATTACCTTCAGAGGCCCTCTCATCAGGGTTGGGTAGGGCCAGAGGCAAAAGTGTGTGGATGACAGGAGTGGGTGTCAGAAGTAGGTCAGCAATAAATCACATAGCACCAGTGAACTTACCTCTTTATTCAAGGTATGCTCAGGAGGCCAGTCCTAGTGAGCACAGCAACTGTTCCTAGTAGATCTTGTCCCTTTGAGGCAGTTGTGGGGACTAAAGGCACCTGCCTCTTCACAGTTGCCTAAGTCTCCTCCTCCCACAAGTCGTTCCCAAGGAATCTGACATTCTGTTGCCTTGTCTAACTTTGCTCCTCCCTCTTCATACCTCTTCTGGTTCTGGGAAACCAGTGGGGAGGGGAGCTGGCCACATCTTCTACAGCAGCCTAACTAATCTCTGCCTCTTGGCTCCTGTCCTCTCCAGTCTCTGCTTCTGCCGCTGCTTCTGGACTGCCACAGACTCTTCCTGCTCACTAAACCTTGTTATCTCTTCAGCTTCTGATGCCTCCTCCTCCCAGTCTTCTCCTTCTTCTCCCTCTGACCACTTGTTGTCATCCCACCACCAATTCCATGGCTCTAAGTTTTCTTCCCTTGGGGGTTTCCAAGCTGGTGCCTCTCACCACTGGAATGAGAGGGTGTGGTGTGTGTGTGTGTGTGTGTGTGTGTGTGTGTGTGTGTGTGGCCTGGGAGCAGTCCCAAGGAGCAGACAGAGAGACCTGGAAGGCTGGATTTTGCCCCTGGGTCTCAGGTTCTCCACCCCTGATGCAAGTGGCAAGTCAAGAGATCTGCAGATTAAACTACCACCCAGAAGAATGTGTAAATTGGAACAATAAGGGGGGGGGGGAATGGGATTAAAGAGTTTTAGGCATAAAGCTGCACAGTGACACTCCTGAAAACCTGAAAATAATTTTAAGAGAGCAAGAAAGGAAAGAACTCACTCGGGGGGTCGGCAGAACACCAGAAGAAAAGGCCAGACTGACATTGCTTGGTTTTATTAACTCATTCATAATTAGGCCCTAGCTTAGCTACAAGTCATCTTGTGCCATATGGGCTAATATAGAGCTGAAAGTTACCCCCCATGCAGGTGACAGTCTGTCACACTGAAGGCAGATTAGCATAAAACAAACAACAATACTCCCTTAATTATAGCGGCACCATTTGCAATGCCATCACTAAGGGTATGTAAGCACTTCCATTATAACTCCTTATCCTTAAGATTTTATTAAAGAGCCATAAAAAGTCTCAGAAACAGAATAAATCCTTCCTTGAATTTAACAAAGGATGTCGTGGGGTGGGGTGGGGGGAAAGGAATGTGAGAGCACCAGATACATTAAAGGAGACAAATCACGCTAGAGAGATAGAGGAGGAGCGGAGCGGAATCCAAACAGCTCCTGCTTGGATGAATTTGCAAACTAATTGGCCACTTGGCTCAACTTTGATAAAAATAAAAACATGAAAGCATCTGAATTATTAACACTTGTCACTTAGTTTCTGTTCATGCACATCACCTTTTCTGTAACTTTTTTTTCTAATGTGCACATCCATGACAAAAAGCAATGGTAAAAGAAAGGCGCTGGAGGAAATATTATGCGGATGAGCTGATGTGATGTGGAGTAGTGATCCCATAGATAATGCCATGAAAGCAAAAACGATCACAGTCCTCAATCGCATGTGAATTGGTGGGGGCGGAGCAGAACTTGCATCCATAATACAAATGATATAGATGATTATAATTAGCACAACTGACACACACATAACTATATGATACAGACGTGAATGCATGTTAATCAGATCAGAGATTACCTCTTTTTGAATGATATACAAAGTCTTTTCTAAAAAGTAACAGGTAGCGGTTTCCTTCCCCCCCATTTTTTTTTTGTCAGCTTCCACATTCCCTCCACCAACTGTAGGGGATCAAGGCTATTACCAAGCAACTTACTTTTTAAATCAAATATTCAGTTGCATTTTAATAAAGTTGCATATTCAATAAAAATGTTTTTAAGATACTAGATGAAGCAGAAGAGATCCTACTGTTTAATAAAAATTGGCGTATTATCAGCATCTCTGATGCCTGTTCTGTCCCTTAAAATATTATTAATTGCTGTTGTTGTTATTATTCTAGTGCTGAATAGAATCTTATAGCATCACTCTAGGGCAGAATGAGGAATCAAAATGGCAGCTCCCAAGATTCAGCTGCCCAGTGCTGATCAGTGTGTTGTTGCCTGTTGCTGTTGCCACCACTGCTAGGTATACCAATCAGGAGGACCTTGTGATGTAGGAGGCATCATATCAGATGGCAATGCACTAAACTCCTCAAATCTGGAGTTGACCCTGAACAAAATCTACAACTACAACAACTGCGTTTTCATTTTGTGACAGTAACACACCAGAAACAAATTAGCTTTCAAAATTAATCCATGTGCCCCTAAGTAGAGGCCCCACTGAGTAAGTCTTCACCAATTAAAATTGTGAGGTGCTAGTTAACCAACAAACACATTACCCATACAAATGATTAAAGCTTTCAGCCTTGCTGGTTTACTTTTGTTTCTGGAGCAAGCGGCCTTCGCAGGTTTGTTTTGTTGTTGATGTGTGGGGCGTTGGTTTGGCTTTGAATGGAGTGAATTTTGCAGTGCAGAGCATAGAGGGGTTAAATTTCTCTCTTGCTGTCTCCTTGCCTGCTGATGTGACTCTATGGTTTTTCAAATGCTATAATGCTAGAGGATGCCAAATGTCCTGCCATTTAATAACTAGTAGCCTACAGAGCTCTTTTCAAAATGCCACTGCTCTGAGCATCTGTTGTTATTAAGCAAGATGATCACATTTTTGTGCAGGACTTCAGTTCTGCTTTTCACATCACTTACAGAGCAGGAATAATATGCAGTTTGTGTATAACACAATCACTTCTCAGAACATCAAGCCAATTGCTGTTGTTTCAGGGTCCTGATTTATTATAGATTGTAAAAATAAATAAACTTTGGCCTTTATCCTCCCCAATAAATGTTACAAAAGTGCCCTGGAATCAGCAGAGTGTCAGCAATTAAAACCATTTAACATTATAATAATTAAAAATGCAACACTCTGGTGCACACAGCACCAGCTCCCATAAAAAAGCCACATTGTCAGTCCTTAATAATTACGTTGTTCTGAAAGGCAGAATGAAGAAGTGAGAAAGGTTAGGATAAGACTGGCAACCTGCTGGAGTCCTTTTTGCTGTTCATTGTTCTGGAATTGTTTATTCTGCATCCTGGTAAAAAAATTAGTTAACAGATGTGAAGGAACGCCCTCGGCTTGCTACCACGTCTCTCTCCAGCATAAAATGACGGATAATGTTAACAACCAAAGCAACAGCTGGATCTAAGCATGTCATTTTTTCCTGGTAGGGAAGAAGGGCTGTTAGGCTATTATTGAACAATTTAACAGAGAATAAGGTTCTCACTAGATATCCCTCTAATGATGTTGGAGGCAGTTGGAATAGGCTTTTGTGCAGCTTTACCTTGTTGTATATGCAGGCACCTGCATGAGGAAATATCCACTTGCGTGCAATGCTATTCACCCACCATCCAAATCTAAATGTGGATTCTTACTTTCACATTTATTCATCTTTCTAAGTCCATCACTATTCCAGTTGGCCCTTGCTGATCTTCTTCCCTTAGTTTTTGATGTATGTGCGAAGTGTTGCTGAGAAAGGTCAGATGGAAACAACTTCCTACAGGATATACAGTGGTACCTCAGGTTAAGAACTTAATTTGTTCTGGAGGTCTGTTCTTAACCTGAAACTGTTCTTAACCTGAAGCACCACTTTAGCTAATAGGACCTCCTGCTGCCGCTGCGCCATTGCTGCACGATTTCTGTTCTCATCCTAAAGCAAAGTTCTTAACCCGAGGTACTATTTCTGGATTAGTGGAGTCTGTAACCTGAAGCGTCTATAACCCGAGGTACCACTGTACAGGAACGAAAAGTCAGAGGCGGTTTTAGGAGAGCATGACTGGTTCAGTCGCACTGGGTGCAGAGCCTCGAGGGCACCAACACAAGTATGATTTAGAACAGAGTGCAAGAGGCAGAGTGGTACTAGATTCTGGCGTCGCACAGGGCATTGCTGAAATTTGAGACCCAAGGTCCACCACTGATAAAATGCTACATGCTGGGTATGGACCAGAGCTTAGTGGTAGAGAAGATAATCTAGGGTTGCCATATTTCAAAAAGTGAAAACCCAGAAACAAAAAGTTTTGTCCAAAGTTGCTGAGTTTTTGTGTGTGCAAAATCTCAAAAAAGAGGGGTTTTGAGCTTTTTAAAATGGAATTCGCCAAAATCTACACTTCCAACTTGGGTTGCCATATGTCTGGATTTTCTAGGACATTTTTAGAGATTTTCGCCCTGACGCTGTTTACGAGGGCCGAATACTGGCTATGCCTGGGAAATTCCAGACGTATGGCAACCCTAGATAACCAGGTAACGGGTAATACAAGTATCTCTGCTGCTGGCCACAGTAATAGTGGGCTAGATGGACAAATAGCCTGACCTGATTTAAGGCCAATGTTACTTTGCCCTTGGTGAAGAAATAGGAAGCAAAATGATTGCGGGGGGGGGGGGGGAGACTAAGGTGCCCCAGCTGCATTGTGCATGGAGATGAGAACAGAGAGGACCAGGGAGATGTATAGATGAGTGAGAGGCTGTATTTGACATCTTTGTTCGAGAGAGCCAGCCAAAGCTTTGACTATGTCCCTCTAGTATGAATTTACTTCCTTCTTGCTCCCAAGCAAATGAATGAAGTGATTCCACCTACATTGTGTTCCCAGGGTGACATCAACAGGATTTGGTGCCAGCCGAAGAAACCAGATGTCTCCACAACTCTTAGAGGAAACATTTGGAAATACAGATACTCATATGTGCAGCCTCAGCTCTGACTCATAACCAACACATTCTTTTTAAAGGGGTACCCTGTACTTTGTGCTTCATGAATATACACAATTTCCTGCAGGGCTTGTACAACATTTCATGTGAGGAAGAAATTTTGTCCAGTGGACAACAAGTAATTATTTCAGATTGCTCCCTAGGGTCTGTTTCTTTCAATCTCCTTTTTTGTTTATAAATTCAGTGTGGGGGCACGTGTGCATGAGGCATATAAGGTAATATTCTGCTATGGATAATATTATACATTATTGAGAGGCATGCTGGAGAATATACTATATATTGCTCCAAAGCATAGCTCTCTTGGAAACACCATTTCCTCTGCTGTGCTGCTTCAGATCAAGTTTTTTTAAAAGGCAACTTACAGCAGTTGAGTGACTTTAAATTGCCACTAGCCTTGTGCCAGTCCGAGCTGGTCAGAAATGGCTAGTACTGGGAGACCTTAATGTCACATTTGTTGCAGGCCTATTGGACTTGTATAGAGGTCTATTGAATACAGATTGGGATCAATTTCATTTGAAGAGACACGGTGACAAGTAGAAAACATGTGAATGAATTCTGCTTATGCTCTGTGACCTTGAACTTCCCCCTTCCTGGCTTATGAGATGTAGCTTGGGAAGTTGACCCAGTGATTCCAGGGAGTAGTTAATAGGCCCCGAGAACAGAACAAACCTTGGTGACAGGTTGTGGTTAGTGAGAAAAGAGCTTTATCACAAGCCTAGTATGGGATAACATACCATGGCAAACCTTGACTTAGAATAGCAGGCAGGGAAGTAAAAAAAAAATCTAGGGAGGAGCAAATTGCCTGTGAGCTCCTCTCTGGGATTCTATATGTTTGAGTGGTCCAGTAAGCCATTGTTTACTGTGATGTGCAAACTAGGCCGATTTGTGGTATGTGGTCAGGGATACATGTAGGCTTGGCAACAGTGCTTAAAGGCTATTCACAGACAGCCGTAATTCTGAAAGATCATTCACTGGCATTTTATGAGACAGTGTATCACCTCCACTGAGCAATGGCATTGAAAAGATATTGAGGGGCTTAGTTGCAACACAAACCCCAGAGGAACAAACAGTAGTGGCTCCTGCCCATTGGGACTGGTGGGGCAGTATGCAGGGTGGCCAAAAGTAGATAGGGCGAGATTCAATGAGAGGTGGAGCCAACTGTTTCTAGTTTTGTCCCTCTCTTCCTCCCTGCTGAGTTTAAAACAGCAACAGCTGACAGGCAGTGCCACCCGCCAAACTGGGTGGAAGTAGGAAGGCAGGCAGGTGGGCACTGACTGAGAGCAGAATTAAACTGGTGGGCCAGTGACTCATTTGACCTAATAAACCATCCTCCACTGGGAACAAAGAAATGGGGGTATGTGCCTATCCACAAGAAGTCACTGCTTAATGACTAAGGGGTCTGACAGGTTCTCTTCTGAACAGGTCATATAGATGGTGGGACCATCTGGGAGGGTTAAAGATGATGCCAGAGCAGGAAGAGAGCAGCACTTCCAAGATACTTCATATGCTTATTGCTGATAAAATGTCATTGCTCAGTCCCAAGTTTCTGTCTTTCATATCTGGTGTAAAGCATGCTTACAAATTTGGTTAGGTCTGCTACTCAGTGTTGCTCTAAATTCAGGTTAAGTTGTAAAGAACGAAGTGAAGCATAAAAGAAAAACGGGACACAGATCTTTTAATTCCATTCTCCTGCTTGGCAGCCAATTTTTGTTATAATCCACAACTCTTACCTTTCTTCTCTCCAATTTAGGATCATACATCAACTGGGTCCCTAAATAGCTCACCCAATTCCCCTCTAGGCCTTGGAACCCTGCCATGATGCAGCTTGTGCCAGTTCAGTCCTTCTCGGCGCTATAGCCGTTCCTCACAACCTTCACAGCCTTTTCTCTTTCTAGACGCTCCAAACATGATCCCTTCCAACCAAAAATATATCATTGTTCAGATGACAGTGCACAGCAGAAAATGCTGAAAAGAAACAGAGGTTTTTTTCCTAACAACCTGCTTTAGCAATAGTGGCACAAACAGGTTTTTCATTGCTGAAGTTAAAGTGGTCGTAGATCTCTTCATTACTTGGCATGGAAAGAAATACCTTTAAGTCTTCCACAGTGTGAGTGTAATTCTGAAATTGTGAAGCTGCCTTCAGTCACAGCTCTGCTTCTCCCCTGGCTCTCACCAGTCATGCTTTGTACCCTCCTTGAGTGATTTTGCCTGGCTGTAGTGTGTCTTGGACCTTGGATAATCGTGGGTTAGGGCCCATCCACATTTTTGGTTTGTCCCGTGATGTCAGGGACCCAAACCTTCTGCTTACCGCTGGATTGGAACAAGCATCAATCTGCAGAAAACCTAACTGATGATCACCCCAATTTTGCAGTGAAGAGCAGCAGGATAAAGAAAAAAACCCCTCAAACCCAGCATTGGATTCAAAGGACAACAAAAAAGCCATCATCTATGTCTCTTTGTTCCAGCCTGTCAATCTCGGCTCACTTGGAGTTCTGTCCCTCCTTCACATTCTCACGGCTAACTGATTCCAAGGACCTCGCCCCAGCCTATGTCATTCAAAGCTGAAACCCTGAACCTGGCCTTTGCCTCTGCCCACTAGCACCCAGCAAAGAAGGAGCTCCACTCCTCCTTGCCTTCTGATGGTTTCCCACTAATGGCCCATCCAGCTAGCTTTGCCAAGCTGGCCTGGCTTCTTAGCTTAACTAAATCCAGAGGGGTTCCATGTTTGTCAAAGTTTAAAGAAACCTACCGTAGTTCTAACTTTTACTAAATCCAGGAATTATGGGAAGGATCTGGCACCCAGGAATTTAGATGAATCTGCCCAACCCCCCCCCCAACATCATAAAATCCCCAGGAAATGGAGGGCCATATCATTGTGTGATCCACCCAGAAATACCCTGGGGCCTACCTGTGGGTCATAA
Organism: Podarcis bocagei; assembly: GCF_964188305.1. NCBI lineage: Eukaryota > Metazoa > Chordata > Lepidosauria > Squamata > Lacertidae > Podarcis > Podarcis bocagei. Next base: position 61,056,818 of record NC_138128.1, read on the forward strand.
CCCACAGCTTGAAATACACATAGTTAAAGGATTCAACTGGATTTACTGGAACTAGTGGAAAGTAGCTTGTCACACTTCCATGCTGGACAGTTTCAGGCTGGCATTACAATATTTACTGCCACCAAAACATCTGCATTCATCTCCTATACCATTTTGCAAGGGGAAGAGACCTTGGCCTGCTTTTGGTTTTTGGTTTAAGTTTAACAAGCTGGGAGAGAGTGTGTTAAAAGGCAAGGGCTGGAGAATCAAAATGAGGTTTCTAATTCTCTGAGACATTTGAATAATATTTCCCACTATCTGCTAGCCCAGCTCAACTGAGTGATTAGTTCATCTCTCCACCGCACAGCATGCAAACGGTGCTGTCAGTGGAGCTAAGTCACTGGGAATCGATGATGGATCTTTGCAGGAGCTTCTGTTCAATCAATGTGTGCAAACATCTACTCCTCACTATGTATGTGGTAAACAATTTCAATGTATGTCTCCTAGTTTATTCAGTGTGTGTGTGTGTGTGTGTGTGTGTGTGTGTGTGTGTAGGTGTTGTGGGACCCAGGTAATTTCCCAAGCTGTATAATACTTAATTGAAATTATAAAAAACTACCCAAGTTCTTCCCCCCACCCCATTTTCTTTTTGTAAGTAATAATTGCAGTAGATGCTATAATTTAAGCACCAATTTCTGGAGTATTTAAATATTAATAAAGTGGTTGAAGAGGAGGCAGAATAAGGCATATATACATTTTTTTTAAAAAGCCCTCCCTCAATTTCTCCTCTACAAAAAAATCCTTCTTCCTTAATTTCACCTCCTTTGGGATGGTTTGGGTCCTGAACTCATTGTGAGATCTTCAAACACATAATAAGAATTAATCACCATTAGTTCTCTATTTTAACAGCTGCTTGCTACCTCCATAACCCAGTGCAGCTGCAAACTTCTCTCCCTTTGCTGACATCATAATCCCATTACGGCTGCAAACTTACATACATAAAATGCAGATTTAAGCTTTTCGCTCGCTCGCTCTCACTCTAAAAAACAACTTCTACTTCTTAATTGCTTGAGCCTCTATCAGAAGCATAAAATCACTTCTCACTTGGCAGCTCATCTTCTTGTGGCTTGAAGTTTAGAAGCATGCTCCTTGGCTGCCTGTGTTATTAGTACACCCCAATGCAAGTCTGTAACCCGTCGCCTGAGATTCAGGTGCCCACGCGTGGGCTGAATTATCCAGATGTGGCAGCTGTGCGTGTGTCAATTCCTTTCTCTTCACCTTCGAGCTATATCCTTGCCATTGATGGGAAACATATCGCAAGTCTACTAAGGAGCTGGGACTGCCTGGGTGCTCTGCTTAAAGCTGTGGCATATCTATTTTCTGTTGAGTGGATACATGTTGTTCCTTGAAAAAGATCAGAGCGAGGCTTTTGCTTACAAAATGCGGTCTTTCCCTAGACTATGTTCAGCAAAAGATTTGTGGCAGGTGATAGCTCAGTGGGTAGAGCATGAGACTCTTAATCTCAGGATTGTGGGTTTGAGCCCCACTTAGGGTAAAAGATTCCTGCATTTCAGGGGGTTGGACTTAGATGATCCTCAAGGTCCCTTCCAACTCCACAATTCTATGATTCCATGAAAAGATGGAGACAAAAAGAAAACCATTGTGTGGGATCCTCAAAGCGATTTCAAAAGAACTCAAAATGCCAAAACAATTCCATAGATACAAACCATTTTTAATATAACAAGCCATATACACACACCAATTAAATGCAATTCTGTATGTAAAGTCAATTTCAGTTCCAATCCAGATACAGACCTGGTTAAAGATCTCCACTTGCAAGGATTATTGACAAGAGAAGGTCTCCAGTTTGTTCTTCCAAAGCTGTCACCAACCTAAAATTTAGAGAGGTTATGACTGCTAAATGTGGGGGGTGGAGATACAAAGCAGTAGATTCCTTACTGCATTTGCAGCCCTAATCGACCCTATTGTTCAGGACAGAAAGGGGGGGGGTCTTTTTTTTGTTGCACCAGCTGTCAGGCTGGCCCAGTAGCGGGGTCTGAATTGGGCCCCTCACCAGAAGTGGGGCACAACACTGTCTCTGCCCTATCCTTGAAGCACCCCATTTTGAGACCACACACTGCCTACTGTCAAATCCAAACTCTTCTTCTACTGCCAGTGACAAGACCACTGGAATGGAGAGCTAAAATAAACACATTAGGGTTTTGTATTTTTAAAAAAATCTAAACTCCACTAGAGCAAAGATTATAAATATTAATATCAGAATGATTTTAAATAACAGTAGAATTGTGTTAAAATGCATGAAATGATTTTTTTAAAGTTATTGCCTGGTGCTGAAAGGATGTCAGGGTAGAGGCCAGGTAAAATTTCTCCAGGGAGAGGCTTCCACAACTGGGGAACTACCACTAAAAGGGCTCTCCCCTTTGCAACCACACTTCATATGTCAGATTGGCAGGGAACTCAGAGCAGAGCCTCTGATGGTTATCTTAAGGGCTTGGCTAGATGCATAATATTTGTATCAGCAATGCAGAGAAATGTTCTCTGGCTGCAAGGCCTGTGCACACTCACCATGAAGTGAGTCCCAGTGAACAAAGTGGGGCTTTGCACTGGACTGGTCCAGCAGTCAGTATTGACAGGAAGCTTTTGTAACTTGTCCAGCTCAAGTGATACAATTGACACCAACTTTGTTGAGCTTTTGGCACTGGGGAAAGAAGTGGGTTTCAGTGGAGTTTACTGTCAGATTGGATCATTGTGCATCCTTTACTTTCTAGCAATTTTATTTGCTCTTATCTTCTCCTTTGTTTTTATGTATATGAATTTTACTTCTAATTGTTACCTGCTCTGGAATTTATTTTATTTTTGCAATGAAGAACAGGATAGAAGTGTTTTAAATAAATGGTGTTATCTGTGTAGCAGCTAAAGCAGTTTATTAGGATCAGTGTGTCCATCTCATTTACATAATCATAATCATCATTACTTTTAAGAATGGTGTGCTTTTTAATGAATTCTCTGTTAAAAATAGGTTCCCCTCCCACCTTTTCTTTCCTAGTTTGGGATCTAGATTGTGGGGTCATTTTCTCCACCATTTCAATAGCTGTGTCTTGATTCTTTTAACTCCTAAACACTTAGGTTTGAGATAGATAATTATGTTGCTTAATAGTAAATTGCACTGCAACATGCCCAGAGGGATCTGAAATAAAAGGTATTTAAAAATCTACCATGTTAGAAAAGCAAGATAATTTCAACTAATGAGATTATCAAGGATAATCAGTTTACAAAAGCCCATTACGAACAGATTCATTGATGTCTTAAAACAGCAAAGAAGAATCCTATTTATTTTTTTAAATGAATTGCTTTTTCGAATGGAAATAGGCTGTTTTCCATTACTTTTTATTTGATGATTTTTGTAGCCCCATCTGCTGTCCATTTATGGAAATATCTGCATTAGGATTTTGTAAATTACATGTCTTCCAATTTAAAGTGGGCAATAAGTAAAATCTTGGATGCAATTTCCTATCAAACCAATGACGATGATAGTTTACACTGCCTTAGCTTGTGGTGTCATCCATACACACTGGAGCTCAATGCGGCTTTTGAACAGATATGTATTGAATTGCAGCCTTGATCAGTTTCAGAGAACAGTTTTGCCAGACTAAAGCCCCCTGGAAGCCAAAGATGATACCTAATCTCTCCTTATAACATGGAAAATATTTTTATTAACCCTTTCTTATGGACACTACTCTAACAGAAAGCAATACCTGCATAATATTAAAGCACCTACATAAGAAAATAAAGAAATGGGGAACTCTTGGGCCCCTACAAATCCCATTTCCCATGAACGTTGACCATGGTGCCTGGGTCTGAAACAGCTGGAAGGCTACAGATGCCCAACCCCAATCTAAGAGAAACCTTTTCGAGGGCCAATAGTCCCCCACCCCATCTTCTCCATTTTCTTAAATTGGACCTGCTAGTAAGTGACACCCAGCAAGTGTGTCTATGTGCATCTTTGGTGAGCCTGCTCACACATATATATCCTGAGCACACACATGCATGCAGGTGCGCACATACACCCCCCACATACACATATGCACATCATGGACTGTCTGTCAGTGGAAACTAAATCCCCCACTGTCAGTGTTCATGCAGAGAGCGGCTTCTTTGCAACAACTTTCCCCCCAAAGTAAAGCAGAAGAAAGTCAAAGCATATATTGGGGACACCACCTGGAAGGAGTTAATCAGCCCCCTCAAACGAAATGCTAACGGATCGGTGACTCCTCCATGGCTCCAACCCATTCTATTCTTCGTAATATAGAAAGCACAGAGGAAGGGCACATTTGTGTGGGAAGAACCATGTTTGCATGCAAGACTGGATCAAGGGGGCAGATTAGCATGGCACATGCACTTAAACCCTAATATCTTCTGCGCTGTCAATTTTAGCTGGTGCAGCTTTGTGCGCTAGGAGGCACGCACAAAACCGCAGCTGAAATACCAGGCTTATCCGACAAGCCGTGAGGATCCAAATGGGAAGATCTGAACCACAGCGTCTCTTTGGTGTGCAAACTATGCAGGACTTACTGCGCGTTGGGATGTTCACTTGCTAGCTGTTCCATGCAATTTTCAAGCCGCATCAGGATAATTTGAAAGCTGCAGCAGCTGTACAGAAGTAGTCATGAGAACCGTGATAAATTAGAGCTACAGTATATGTGTGTGGTTTCTGGAGAGTGGAAAGCGAGAAGTTCTTCTCTCTTGTTTCCTCCCTCCTGAAACTTTTCTGTATAATAAAGGGAAGGGAGGTTTTTAATCTTATTGTTCATCTTTGTACCAGGACATGTGTTAGGGGTTTAAGCAGACCAATTCCCTCTTTTCTGTCCTCCAATTCTCCTCACTATTTTTGGCTGAGGAAAGGACATCCCATGGGCCCTGGAAGCTACTGGTGAAGTACCCTGCTAACCTTGGCAGCAATGGCTAGTCAGTGTAGTCCAAGGCTGGGTACCCTTTTTGGCTCAGGGGGCCAGATCCTTATCAGGATCTAGTCTCATGGGCCAAATTTGACAGGTGGGCAGGGCTGCCCACCTGCCATTCACCTGATACCACAATGACATCAGTTGATTAGGCACTTAGAAGTCCAGACGCTGGAACTTTAAAGCACCACACACAGTTATTCCAGGAGGCCTTGGCTCTATCACCCATCAACTGATGGTCACTAGTACTGAATCCTGTTTTCCCTTGCCAATGCACAACTGGGAAGGCACTTTAAGGCAGCCACATCTCTTCCTGCCCCACACTTGACATCACATACAATGTCTAATGTGGGTAGTTGGGTGCGGTTTGGAGAAATTGGCCTTGTGGGTCAAATTTGAACCCCTGGCAAGGCACATTTGGCCCACAAGCCAAGTTCCCCGACTCTGATGTAGACAATATTAGTTGAAGGAGCAATGGTCTGGCTTGGTATAAAAGCGGCTTACTATAATAAGCATATTCTGCCATTTTATGGACCTCCATTTTATTTGCAGGCTATGTTGATCAAGGGTGAGGAAGTTGTGGCCCTTAAGATGTTGGGCTGCAACTCCCACCATCCCAAACCATTTGTGGGCTGATGGGAGTTGAAGTCTAACAGTATCTGGAGGGCCAGAGCTTTACCAACCCCTGCTATAGATGCTACCGGGGAGATCCTCTGACACAAAAAAACACCACTTCAGTATTCTTTAATGATTTCTATGTCTTCTCTAATAAAAGTACCAGATTAGCTTCCTTCTGCTTAGAGACAGTAAAAGGTGAATGAAAGATGTTGTGGTCCAATGAGAGCCGCAAAGCTTCTCAGATGTCACAGAGAGTGTGTAAATTCTCAGTCAGTTTAGATAACTATATTAACCAAAATATCCTACAACCATATTGGCTTATTCATACACTTATTATTTATGTAGGAGCTGCTCTACAATGGCACCGTTTTATTTATTTTAGCCCTGAGCGAGCATGCTGCATGAGCATCTACTGCATGCCTATTAGCCTGGTTCACAGATGAAGGGTTGTTACAGTTCCTGAACATTTTCCTATCTCTTCATGATGATTTGAAAGGTGGCTCTCCTGACCTTCTGTAACCTAAAATGATTTCAAACTTGTCTAAATAATATACATGTTCTGTCTTCTTTTGATTGAATGATGAATAGCACTTAAGAGTGATTGATTGGAGGCCATTAACATGGCCAACGTGTTTAGCATGGATCACAATCTTCCCCTCGTCACCACGCTGTATCCTATGAATTTGTCCGGTGTCTCTTTATTTCTTTGTCTCTGGCCACTGCAGCATGTTAACTTCAGCCAATTGGCAAACAAGCAATCCCTCTGGCACCGACACAAATGTCATTTCTTGGATTGTCCATTAAGGGGCTGGAGCAAGGGATATGTAGCTGATCCTTCCAAAAGAATAAGCACATCCTCAGGATGAAGCATTCTGTCTTCTTCGTTCTCTCTCTCTCTCTCTCTCTCTCTCTCTCTCTGTGTGTGTGTGTGTGTGTAAAACCAGCATTTCTAATAATAGTTAAAGCATTGATATTTCTTATAAATGACAAGCATCCCGTTTAACTATGTATCTATCTTACTTTAGAGACACTCAGGCAACAAACGTGTTATATGTCTTGGATAGAAAGTTACATACAAGTCTTCCTCTGCTTAAAGAAAGAAAGAAAAACTGAATGATTTCTCACATACACACTCCATTGGTCATTTGCACTTTTCATAAGCATTGCTCTTAATTTGGAAGCCAAATGAACCTCCAACCCTAAATGTGTTTAGTTGGAAAGAAAGTCTCATTGATAGCAAGATAATGTATTTCCTAGCCAGCTGTTTAGGATCAGAATATATCCAGGTATAGATGTTTTTTAAAATCTTGCTGTAAACAAGTTTTCCTTTACAAAAAAAGGAAACAATATAAGCAGGAAAGCCACTTACATACTGATGAGCAGAGGGTGGAGGAGGCAGCCCTGGGGTGGGAACTATGAGCTTTTGGAGGATTCATGAGGATAAACAGGACTCCCAAGTCCTGTCCTTTATGGAGCTGAAAGGCCTTTGGGACTTCAAACTTTTCAGATCTTTATTGAGAACTGTACTACACATCCCCAGGAGTATACCTTCGGTGTTTTTAACAGCTGAGACCAATATATTTGCAGTGGCAATAAGTGTTCATTTATACCTTTTTAGTTTATTAGTCTAAGCCAGGGATCAGCAAACTTTTTCAGCAGGGGGCCAGTCCCCTATTCCTCAGACCTTGTGGGGGGCCGGACTATATTTTTTTGGGGGAAATGAACAAATTCCTATGCCCCACAAATAACCCAGAGATGCGTTTTAAATAAAAGCACACATTCTATTCATGTAAAAACACCAGGCAGGCCCCACAAATAACCCAGAGATGCATTTAAATAAAAGGACACATTCTACTCATGTAAAAACATGCTGATTCCCAGACCGTCCGTAGGCCGGATTTAGAAGGCGATTGGGCTGGATCCGGCCCCCAGGCCTTAGTTTGCCTACCCATGGTCTAAGCCATGTATGTCTGAGTGCAGACAGTCAAAACTTGCTTAATGAAACAAATGCGAATCTGATCCAGTAGCTGAATCTCCGGGTGCCCCAAATGAGGGCTTGTGCTTCATTCATCTGACTTACCTATTGGGAATATAAGGGTGGGGTGGAGGGAATATATAGATAAAAAATAATTCCCAAAGACATCAATATTCAGGTACCATCAAGTAATCATGAGGAGACAAAATGTAAAGCATTTGAACGAATACAAGCCATATGGTAAGAACTGGAGTGCAACAAACGTTAGATTTCTGAATATCTGAATCAAAGTCACATGTCTTTTACTTTTTAGTGGCATACTTGTACTGTCAGAAAGTTGCTTTGGGGGTGCAGAATTATACCCATATATTAAGCCATTATCTTTACATAAGGCTTATCTATGAATATTTCAGCCATAACAGTAAATTGCAGGTGGTTTTGTATAGGTAACATAGCACTTCTGGGAATCCCCAGGTGCAGTATAAGTTCAGTGGAACCTTACAAATGGCACAGATTATATTTCTACACATCAATTATATGGGTTTCTGGATACTTGAACACATAAATAAATAGACAGGTATATCAACTAGCCCTCTGGGGAATAATGCAATATTGTTTGTGATTGGAAAATATTACACAAGATCTTACATTTGGTATGTGGGTAACCAAAGATAAGCATTTTCACTTTCAGCAAAGAGAGGGAATCACACATAATGGCTTCAGTTGCAAAAAGCATTAGGAGCTACGAAAGCACAGTGTGTGTGTGTTGGGATTCTATGGATTCCGGTGCAATTTTTATTTTTTGCCAGCTAGACACTTGTTGTTCTACAAACAAACTCTCTCAGACAGATGCTCATTTGGGAAGTAGCAGAATGGCTGTGTTTCCATAGCAAATGATTCAGTCCTGATTTTCCTGGATCCTTTAAAAAAACACACACACACACACACACACACACACACACACACACACCATTTTCTTTCATGTAATGACTTGTGGCTGCCTGCATGCATCAGGATATTTATTTCCTGTTGTAAACAGCATCTTTACTAACAAATCAAGGGGTCATTTCACATTGACACTTTTCATTATTTAGCAGTCAGAAGTGCACATGAAAAACAGCAACTGAGAAGTTGATCAGGGTCTTTATTTGAAACCCACAGCTATTTAGCAGTTGATGAAGAAGTTAGCAAACTCTCAGGGAAATTTGGAATGTTTCCCTCCAAGTACGGAAAGAGATTCTGTCACCCGTACCAAGTTTAATCAGCATGAATGCTGCTCAAAAGACATACATTTGAGGAAGCATTTAGCAAGCAGCATAGTACATTAGTGTCACAAACACTTTATGCTTCCAAACACGTTGCCCAGTGTGGTTATCAACAGAAGTTAACAGATGAACAGTGTGAAAACACATAGCAGTGTCAGTGCGTGTTTAGAAATGAGGCATGCTTTGGAGGAAACCGGGATGTCAAAAGGACAGAGATGAAAGTGGAATGAAGTCAAACCATACCTCCGTGCTGATGGCCAAGCATAGGAAAGGAATCGCATCTGTACCTCATATATAGATGTCTCCCTGTGAGTTTAGGAAAGTCCTTGCAGCCCAAGGGCAGATCATCTTTACAAAGCCCTACAGTAATAATAACGGGTGCATTATGAAATTGAGCATGACTCTTGCATTATGAAAGTGAAGATTGCTTAGGGGTTTTTTTTGGCCATTTCACCGGAACTAGAGTCTCTTTGCATGTTTACTCTTTAAACATCCTTCATTTGGGAATGTAGTTACTTAGAGACAGCAGACAATCTTAAGTAAACACAACTGACATTTGGACAGTTAGGGGATGCTATTCAACAGAAAAAACAATGATTGTTTATTATCTTCATAGCAATTCAAAGAAGCAATGTCATTTTGAGAGAAAGTTAGGGGGTAGTTGGTTACAATTTGTCCTTTTAAAGCTTTTTGTGAATTTTTCTTTCTTTTTTTGTGGCTCACTCTTGATATATTTTTTAAGTTGTTGTTTTTTTTTGTCCCAGAATCTAACTCTTTACAGGTGAGTGTTCCAGTAAGTTATTTTTATATTTAAATGAACCACAAGTAGCAGAAGCAGGTAATCTGAAATTGGCATGGGGAGAATTTCTCGCTGGGGTTCTATAGGACACCACACATATATAGGTACACCCACACACCCACACACCCACACCCCTCCTTTTCCTACTAAGTAAAGTTATCAAAGGAGATTTGCTTTCTTTTCAATACACTTGAAGAGTGCTTTATGATCCTGTTGCCCGGCTATTAGAAAAAGCTTAGCTTTCAACAAAGGTAATTAAATTATAAAATCATGCCTGCAATCATCAAACTACTCATAAAACAAGAAATGAAAAAAAGATCTCCACCCCTGAAATAAAATTCTTGAAGGCTTCTCTTCACGTAATATTGCTCCCTGATGTTAATTACATTTAAATGGAAGAGTACTATTTTGGTATCATTCATATGCCTTGAAAAGTACTTTCCAGTTTATCATACCTGTCAACCCCTGTGCATCACAGGCTAATACTTTATTAAGAAAAAAATCATTGGGGAGCTGCTGATCCCATTTAAGTACATTGGGCAGAATGTAAGACTAATTAAAAAGCATATTTTACATTATTAATTTCTGAGTTTCACTTAATGAATGTGAAATGACAAGGCTACTATTTTTACATTCAGGCTCTCTGGGTTCTTTAGTCAAGGGAATTAAATTCTAGGGATTTTTTTTTTTTTTTACAAAGATGCTGCTTGAGAGATTTGTTTTCAAGAGCAACTAAGCTTTTTGAGCAAGGTTTTTTTTATATAAAAAATACCAAAACCCGGGAAGTACACCAAAGCATATTACAACCACTTAAAAGAAGAGTTAAATAGATGTTGTTGTTGGGATTTTTGTTTTCCATCTCGATACTATAAAAGTATTTTAGATGAGGTATAAAATATGGTTTTTTAATTATATTATGATTTGCAAACACTAAAAAATAATTGCAGTGCAGTTGAGAGAGCACGAAAACATCTAATCTTTATTGTGTAAGACAATGTGATAAAATATTTTACAGCCAAAAGCTCATTTTGCATCTGGAAAATTGTGTAAACTGATGGGGGAGGGGGGGAAAATCTCATTAAAACGAAAGGTTTTTTTTTAATATTCTTAAAACAAAGCAATAGACTATAATTGCAGTTCTACTCCCACTCAGATTTTATTAAATTATACAGTTGTACAAATGTCTAATATTCTCTTTAAAGAAAGACATAAAATAAGAAGGGCTGTGAGATCAGGCAGGTTGATCTGAATTTATGCCAATATTTCAGAGAACAATGCTGTTACACGCTATAAGAATTTTGTTTTGGGTGTTGTGTTCAACTAGAGCAGTGCAGTTGTTAGGAAGTACTAGATGCTGTGTGTGTTACTTAAAACTTTACCAGGTGGAGACTGGCACTATGCTCCTTTTGAGTACTACATAATAACACATTTTAATAGGGCTGTGGAGGGAGGAGAGTCAAAATCTCTCCCCCCCCCAAATGTGCTTACAATTAGCTCTCTGTACTTTTATTGTCTTTTTTCCCCCTAACCACAAAACTCACACTGGAGGCAAAGCTTAACTGCCAAGGCTTTCCTCGTGTAAATATTAGGAAATTACATTTGTACAAAATGCAGGGCTTTGTCAATGAGGGCTGGAGCGACTCCAACACAAATTAATCAGGATAAAGTTGCTCTGTGTTCAACATGACCATAGTTTATTTTCTTAAAGCATTAATTTGTCAACAGCTTTCCTGCCTCGCTGTGACTCATGCGAATGGCATTAAAGGAAGACCCAGATTTAGTCCGTGCTGATCTACCTTGCTGTTTTAAACAACCCATTCCAGCCATTTGAAACATTATACGGCTTAATTTTCAATACTGGCTTTTGCACAAAAGGCTTTGAATCATTTGCAAGCAGCAGAATGTGTTTTGGTTTTTTTGCATTAAGAAAAATAAGTCATCTTTTTTAAAAATAATGTTAGCAGGACTGACAAAGCTAATTACTATAGCTGTGTATTATGTCAAATTTATATTCAAAATTGTCACAGATAGTCTGCCTAAGTAAACTATGCTCCAAATGAAAAAGCAGCATTCTAAACACATCTCTCTCACTCATTCCTGTCTTCCTGATGACATCACAGCATTCTTAATTGTAACCTGGTTTTCTCAAACATTATCCATTCATTGTTCTGTTTCTGGAATGCACAATGGGATCGACGTTTCAGGCTCGCCAAAGCAAATTGAGGAAATGTTTCAGTTCCTCCTTTGCCAAATATCGTAACGACTTGTCCACAGAAGCAAACCTTACTTGTGACTGTTACACCACGAGTAAATGCAGCATTCTTATCAGACGCAAATGCTATTGTTCAGTCAGGGACTCCTATAATGTTTCTACTGCTCATATGTATACGTGAACAATTTTATTCACACGAATGGATACTCTCTAGTCTTAATTTGTCTTATGTCAGTAGCTAACTTTTCACAGTTGTGCAATTATAGCTGATTCAGCATTTAGCTTTGGGGAGACTTGCAATCTGTATTTCACTAGGTAATGCTAATTGCTTAATAAAGTCATCACATTAGGAAAAAATAAACAAATCAGCATTGTTTGTCTCTTGTGCTTTTTGTTTGTTTGTTTGAAAATCTCAACCCTCCCCGTTCTTCTAGAGCAGTTTATATTAACATAGGTGCCTGAATAATATTGGCACTCCCCTTGTTTTATTAGTATACATTTGCCTTGTTCACAGTTTTATTATTCAAGAATTCGGTTGTTGCCAAGTATTAATCAATATATTATGCTGCTCAGTTGGGCAAGCTGTACGAAAACATAGTGCCCCTAGGGTTAATACAGTCAAGAGCCAGAAAAGTGTTTTAGACATGTACACAACATGTGGTTTACTATTATCATTAAATGAGGTGAACTGGGACTCTATACATATGGATTTTGAATTGCATAAATTTTGATTGATATCATTTGAAGACTGAGACCCTGAAAGGGTAGATTTTGTGAAAGACAATACACAGGCCAGCTATTACCACATACAATAGTACCAGGGAAGAAGAAGAAAAAATATCTGAAATGAGCAAGGCAGCTGGCTTTTAAATAGCTAAAACATAACATCAATACTTATTTTGAATAATGGAAAAAAGAGGTAAAAGATGTTGACCTCTGCCTGACAATAACATGTTCCAAAAGTAGAACTGGTCTCAAGGGACTATTCCTGCACTCCACAGTAGCCACTACAATTTCCTCCCCCCTCTCTTTTTCTCCCTTGTTTTTTGCCCTTTCTCCTCCTCTCGCTCTCTCAAAAAGATAAATATTTTTTGAGCATTTAAACATTATGGACAACCGGCCAGAAAAAGAAAAAGAAAGAAAGAATTTTCACAAATTCAGGAAACACTTGAGAGGTAAAACCAACATCCTGAGACAGGAGACAGGCCAGCTTTTGACACCAACGTTGGACCTGGGAGGCCTAGCAAACCCTTCAGCCAGGAAGTTCTTGCCACAGAGGTCAGGGCTTCGGGGACCTCGCATGAAGGCAAACGGGAACAGAACTTTCCATGCACCATCAAAACCAACAGGCCTTTTCATGGGAAATTTGCTGGAAATTTGCTGATCTGCATTAAACATTGATGAGATTTAGAGAGTAAGAGCCTTTCCCTCAACTTCTGGTGGCTTACAGGTTCATGCCGTTTTAAGTAGTGAATTATATAACATATGCAGGAATTTGAAAGGTCTCCGAGGCCTTTAAACCCATTTTTCTCCTTAACATGTGATCCGCACGGAAAATTATCAATACATCACTCCACGAGATTCATTCAATTTGCTCAGATTTGTTAAAACTTTATTCTGAGAGAGCACTGGATAATGCTTCATTTATTATTGATGCCCCATAAATGTATTAAAACATTAACCGTATTTCTCCGCCATGGCATACTTCAATTCTCACGGGGTTGTGGGGGGTGTACAGGGGTGGGAGAAGTCCAAATGTTTCTCCGACTGCTACTTTAGTTTCCCCAAGGAGCGAGCATATTTGTGTTGTGCTACACCTTTAAGTGTTGATTAGGCTTTCATGTTAAGGTGACGGAAGTGTCATGCCGTGTTTCCCTTTAATGGGGTAATAAGCTGCATCAGCCACATGAAGGAAACGTTCCTTTTCAAGTCAAAAATGGCCAAAAAAAAAAAAGTTTGTGTGTAAACACGAAAAAGGCATTCTCCTCTTACTTCAGCTTAACTTGGGGAGATAAGCTGGGGCGGGGGGAGGGGAGGAGTTCTGTGAATCTGGAACAAGCGTTTTGCCCTCCTTCTGATACTAACATTCCCTATGAAGTTCTCAGCATGTCATATACAACTCGACTTTCTTTCTTTCTTTCTTTCTTTCTTTCTTTCTTTCTTTCTTTCTTTCTTTCTTTCTCTCTCTCTCTCTCTCTCTCTCTCTCTCTCTCTCTCTCTCTCTCTCTCTCCCCCCCCCATAGAAAGGTTTTCTGTCATTTAAGCAAGAAAATAGAAGAAGAAATGAGCTTACTATTTTAAAATCCAAACAGTCAGATAACCCCCCTAATTTCTATGTTACTATTGAGAGAGAGTAGGTTATTTAAGTTTGGTGTTCATTTGGGGGGGGGCGAATTGTTTTATTCTTTTTCTTTGCTTCATTTTGGATGAGTGGGGGAGATATTTTTTGGTCATAAATGCCTCCTGTTACCCCCTGCCACACCCTGTTTCCCCCAGCTATCATTATTGGGTAACAATTGGCGCAAACGTTATGTGTGTGGGGGGGGGGGAAGGGACATAAATCAAGAAATAAAAAAATAAAAAAAATAGTTTCTGCACATTTTCAAAAAACACGTCGTGCTCTCTGAGGTCCTTTTCATTTTAACCAAATCAGGGGGAACTTGTCCTCACAGCGGCAAGGCAGATGGAACAATAAATCACAGGAACCATTGACTGCCTGCAGTGTACTCTCCACAGCTGTCACTTTTGTGTCTCTTTGGTTTTAGCTGACATGGTATGAGGTCCACTGTGAACCAATCTGGACTTTTTTTTTACAGTCATATCCATCAAAACGACCAGTACCCATCAACCTACTGCCGCGATCGATTCGTTTGCTTATTCTCACGCATAAGCCAATACTCAGCTCACTAGGTGAGGCTTCGGAGAAGCACCTCATTTTGGGGAGGGGTTTGCCTCTAGCTACAGCTGTGATTTTCTGCGCATTCTTGGCGAACGTTATTAAAGTTGCATCACGATAGATATAGAGCAAAGCAGATAACACAGGCTTTATGCGGAAGAGCAGGGATATATGCAATAATGTCACTTGGCAATTGTTGGCTGTTGCAAATGTTTCTTTTTCAGTTGCGTCAAGATGCTTACCAAGCATTGAGTTTACAACTCGTTGTTGATTTTACAAAGTAAACAAGCAAATGTTATGTGCATAACCTTAGCTGTCTTTGTAAAGGTCAGAACGTACTTGCTAATTTCTCTTCCTGCCTTTTGGTGGCACTCTGATGCCAGCGATCGCCTCCAGTGTGTTTTGGAAACAAGACGTCCTTTCTTAACAAAAGACTCAATCTACAAAAGACTGCAAAACAAAAATTGATTAAATGTGAACTGTTGGAGGAAAGTTTACTTGGTGTTAAAAAAAAAGAAAGAAAGAAAAAGCCCTGCAAGCACTAAATAGCAGGTCAGCTGTAATTTGGGCTAAAGGTTACATTATACACACAGTGATTGCATATTCATGTTGGCTAAATGAAGATTTTCTTGTTCAAACTCAAATACTAAAGGCATAACATGTGAATATAAAGATATGGAATTCATGTGAGGCTGAAGCCCCTTATATTATTTTTAGACAAGCGTTAATCTAAACATGGCCCTTTGATTCCTTTTTTTTGTTAAGTAGATGTTTCTTGGACTATTGTAAACATTAGAACAATTTTTAACAAATCATGTTTGTGAGCAATGTGGAAGTAGAGGATGTGTGTGTGTGTGTATATATATATATATATATTCACACATTTTAGCACAAATACACAGGCATTATTTTTAAAAGCTGTTTTCAAAACCTCTGCTTAGGTCAAGTTAAATTTATTGTATTTTATATTGCTGAGCTCCATGATTTTGAATTGAGGTGACAGCTGAAAAGCACCAGAAACTTTTAGAATTTCAGAACTATGTATTCCTATAAAGGAAGAAATTAAAGTCCCACTCCTAGAAGGCAAGTAATTGCATTTTAAAAATACAAACTTAAAAGAAGCATATCAAAACACTCCTTTCCCCCTTAAAGATTTACGTTAAGAAAATACTTTTTCCATATGTGGACAATTCATGCACACTGCTTGTAGTTTAAAAAATCTCTTTAAAATATATTTTTTTGCATGATAGCGTGAAGATGTTTGGTCTTGTAAACTATATTCCCACCCACTTTTTTTTAAAAGCCTTTGATGAGTAAGTGTTCCAATGAAATATCATTAGTGAACCCGGATATAGCAAGCACAGATTCATGATGAGAAAGCATGAGCAACAGAAATTGCCTCTATTTCCATACAAGGAAGGGAGAACTTGGGATAGGTGGGAAAATTGATTTTAAAAAAGTCCAACTACTACTTCTAATAATAATAATAAACCTCTTAACTTTAACCAAATCATTATTATATGTTTTTATCAGTGCTGTTGCATGAACCGAAAGACACTGTTATAGACCAAATGGTACCTTCCTTTACAAACTACAAAATTCCAGTGATTTCACTCAAAGCTGTCAATGATAGGCAAATTGAAAGTAATTGAAAGCAGAGTGTAAAGCAAGCAACATCCTATTGGACACACTGATTCTAGTACAACCAGTGGCTCTTTAAAAACCTGAATAAAGGAACACTCCATTCTGAGTATGTAAACATGCCGTGAAGCAAAGATATATGAAGCATCACAAGCTTCTGTTGGATGCAAATAAAAGTTAGCAACTGTGAGCTCTTCCTGGAGTCGTGGATTCTACTGCTGCTATTTACAAAACAAAACAAAACACCCATCCTTTGAACTCAACATACATTTTGGCAAAATAAGGACTGCAGAATATAACATGATGAGAAATGGACTTTCAATGAAGGCCTTAAGTCACTAATGTATATAAAAATAAGATCTACAGATGGGAAAGGTCAACAGTCCCGAAATCTTTCCATTTTGAAATGAGCACATTTTAGAACTGGGTTTCTGGTATAAAGATCTCTCTGTATGTTAGTCCTAACAGCAACAGAAATTGGTATGTTTTCTATGAATCTTTTCCCCCAATTTGCATTCAGCAAAAGTGCAGTTGCAGCCAAAAATCCTGCAAGGGGGAAGACTGACAAGGAAATTTCTTCATTGGCTCGGTATGATAAATTTGGATGGCTCGTAAAGTCTAAGCTAGCAGTTGCAGCTGTTTCTTTTCTCAAAAAGCTAATCTTGCAAATACTATTGTACACATGCTTAATTTGGAACACTCAATCTCACAATTAGCTTGTTTGTTTTTTAATATTCAAATGACTTCACAACATCTCTGTTTACAGTATATATGCCTTCTATAAAGGAAATGCCCCAAATTCATCCCAGTAAAATATCAAGCTGCTTTCTGCCTATATTTTGAGCATTTCTTTATCTGTTCTAGTTTTTGAAAAATCCAGTATATTGCCTATGAAATTTGTTTTTCCTTTAAAAGCTATGATTCTGAAGAAATGCACAGTAAAGTGTATGATGCCAACATTTGCCTGAACAGGACCACAATTAGAAATGCATTTGTACTGAAACCTATACTTTTTTATAATGTGATGCTTTGTTTTCATTTTTAAATGAGAGGGGAGAGAGAGAGTCTATTCAAATTACAGTTGAAAGGAGAGGAAACTAAACTTTGTATATATTAATCCATGGTGCTGTCAGGGCAGGTTTTAGGACAGAAGTCAACGTAGCCACTCTACAAAATAAGAACTCCCCCCCTCTAAAGGCAGCATGCCTGGCTTTATCATATTTTGAAATTAATTAATACACATTACAATCTAAAGAGTGAAGGGAGGGGTGTATGATCATGAAGTCCAGAGTCTTCACTGTGCCACTGATATTAAGGTTGGACATCCCATTCCTATCGCCTTTTTATGATTTGGGTCACAATAGCATTTATTCCACCTTCTGATTGGTTAGCTTTGCTCCTAGGTTGTGCAAGAATAAGGAACTATGGCTCCTGGTTTTAATGTTTGGATGAAGTGTAAGATCACAATGGTGTCATATAGAAAATACCCCGTGGGGTGAAGCTGCTAGGATTATGGCCACTGCTACTTCAGCTTGAGGATCAGGAACAGAAAATGGAGACCAGAGGACCCTTATAACAAATGCCCCGGCATGCTCAAAGAAAGCGGCAAAATAGTCATTTATTTCGGCATCTTGTTCAGAATGGTGATAAAACTGGGGCAGCAAGTCAGCTGTCTTAACAAAACTGCATAATTAAGAAATGAAATTTTATTTCACTGGGTTTGATAATATTTGAAAGGTTTATAGGAGAGGGTTTTTTTCTTTCTTTAGTGGCTGTCATCTGGGACAACTAGACTTGCTGATTTTGCTTTCTGGGTGTTCTCTCATTCCTGGTGTGTGTGTGTGTGTGTGTGTGTGTGTGTGTGTGTGTGTTTGAGAGAGAGTGAGTTAGTTTACAGGTTATTAACCCTAAATGTTGCTGACACATTTAAAAGGTTGAGTCTTAGGGAAAAGTGTAAGATTGACATATATGAATACTGATTAAGCAAGTTCAAATGATTAAGGAAAACAGGGCATTCCACAGTAATGTCCTTAACTAAAACTATTTGGGGGGGAGTAAGTAGTAACTAATTGCATCTGTTGGCTGAAGGTGGAGCAGGTTTAGTATTCCCATTATGTTACAAAATTAACAGTTATGAATTGCTCATTTTGGAGTCATTTCTTTGAAAAACTACTCACAGGCTTGTATTGGTATTTTATTCTTTTTCACTACGGAAGAATTGTTGCACAGAACATCAAAACATTGCAAATGATACAAGAGCTATATTTAGCTTGTTATCAATGAAATTCCAGCAGGGATCTGCATCTTTTACAATGCCCCATGCATCTGTGGGAAGAATTTTAGACATCTGTAATTGCTCTGCCTTTCCAGTATGGCTTTGGGGTATCAAGTGCTGCTTTATTTGAATATCATAAGTAGCGAGTTGCTCTAAGCAAAGAAACAAAAACAAAAAACCAGCACACACACACACAAACATGTCAGTTGCCCAGGTGACATTTTGTAGCAAACAAGGAAATCACAACTCCAGGAAGTGTTGTATTTTATGCCAACAACAATATGACAGTTTTCTCTGTAAAGAAAACATGACACTTTTCCAAATATCAGAGGATGCCTCCGCCGCTCCAGGGATTCCTGTACTGTCACTGAAATGGAAGGTCACAGGCTGGCTTCATGATTTCTATAGTTTCAAAATGTTGTGGTAGAGCGTCTCCACGCTAAATGCTGTAGGCTAAGGGAAATCTCTTCCTTCATCTCTGAAAGGAGTGACAGGAAGAAAAAGGTCCCGCTTTGACAGCAGTAACCTCTAGGTCTGGAGGTGCTGGCCCTAGCAACTCTGAAGTGAAATTACCTATGTTAATATGTTGTTGTCTCTGTCTGGTATATAAATACACACATACGTGTGTGCGTGAGGGAGAGAGGAGGAGGAGGAGGAGAGGGGGAGAGAATGTGCCTTGTGCTCTTAGAGAACATACTTTGAAAGCTACGGGAAGGAAATGTATTCGAAAACTCTGTTCTATAAGCAATGCTTCCAGAAAGCATTGGGCTTGGTTTATTCTCAGCTAGCCTAACCAGGTGGAAACAAGGCCGGCTTGAATAACTGTATCCCCTCTTGGAAAGATAACCCCTAGTGTTTAGAGGGCTGTGACAAAAGTCATGGACACGGACAGTTGCTCCATACATTTCTACTCAATTCATGAGAGGAGGGGGAAGCCAGGTTCTCTGTATATATACTGACACTTCCTAAATGTTGCGGCTGGATTTGTGTTTTTTCCCCGGGAAGGGGTGGAAACAAGTGAGCATAGGCAATCACTGTTGATGACACTACAGAAACACACAGCAAAATCAGAGGGACACTTCCTGTCGTCAGACTGGAATGTATCCTGAGGTTTCGACTTCAGTGCCGCCCAAAGCAGTCCCATCCAAAGCAAGGCAAAAGTCTCTGAAATTCATTTCTCAGAAGACGTGAATTTTCTGTTTCCAACCCTCAAGAGTCAAACTGCTGTTTGGCACACCGAGGCATAATTGAATGAATAACCTGCTGGTTGCTTAAAGCCAGGGGGAAAAAAATGATTTCAGAATATGGAAAGAATTGAAACCCATTTGTTCCTAGCATTCCTCTCTTTCCAAAGCACTCAGATCAAAACACACCTTACTCTATAGATTATATACTTCCTGCTGCCCATTTTATAAGCAATAAGAATTTAATAACTGAGGGCAACTCTATAGTAATATTTATATGGGTCAAGTGGCTTAAAGAGTATGCAATAAATGTAACATTATGAACCACATTGCCCCTTTTTAAATAATGCAGCTTGAACCACGGTATTATGTTTCATATTCTGGGGGAAAAAGGTGTCTCAGCATACGCTTTTGGAATACAACAGACATGAAAAGTTATACTGATCCCATAATAAAATCACTGCCTGTTTAATATGGTGTGTTATGTAGAGCTCCAGATCTTAATAGCAGACCACAGCAAGAATGTCCCAGATGATATCAACAAAACCTTCACTTTCTCATTAGCAATCAGCAAATTCTCCTGGTGTCTGCTAGTTTCAAATAAGGGCAAGTGCCTCTATGCCTTGTGTGAAGCCCAATAGGATCATAGAAATAATGTAGTCTAATCAGCAGTGAACACACGAGAACCGGCATTCATAACAGAATGAAGGGAGTTTGGTGACTCCTATTCAGCAGCTTTTAACAGTTTCCAACATTCTGAAAAGGAAGCCTGCCATGTTGGTAGGAAGAGGAGAATGGAAGATTTCTGCCCTTTACAGCTTGCCCTAAATGTCTTATTCATCTATTGTGATAGAAGAAAGCATGCCATTATAAGTGACTGGGTGAAGTAGTGGCAAGAGCATATCTCCAAATATTTAAGAATAATATGCATTGTGTGTGTCATTGGTGTTCTGAAATGCAAATAAGTCCTTGTAGTAGTAGTAGTAGTAGTAGTAGTAGTAGTTAGAAAAGGCGTTTCTTTCAGAGGACAGTGAACTTTTGTGATAGTAAAGCTATAGCACAGAAAAGTTATTGATGGGAAATATAAACACACACACAGACACACACACACACAAAAATTCTTCTAGCTGTGATCCTCAAATCACTTTTTGTAGAATGCATGATGGCAGATCGAACATTTGTAGCACTGTGGCCTACAGGTTTATATTTCTGTTACTTATATTTCCTCCAGGGTAGCAAACATGATCCTCCCTCCACCACTCCCAGTTTTACCTTCACATGCCTGTGAAACAGTTTAGCCTGAAAGTTTTTAGGTCTGATTTGTCCTGTGAGCATCATGGAAGTCAGGAGCCGCTGAAGCAGAACCAGGAAACTTTGATTTGATGTGATTCAAATGTTTAGCTGCACCTATATGTAGAAGCTGGTGAGTTACCGGAGCTTGGAACATCTTCCAGGGAGTGGTGTATTCTCATGATCCAGACTGAGATCCTGGCCATTAGACCTTCCTGAACAGGAAAGGTGCTAAAAAGGTGCTTTTCAGATGAGACTTTGCCTGAACAGCAAGGTCTTCTTGGCTTGGAGGTTTTTGTGTATTTCTCAAGTGTGGCTCCTGGTTGTAAGAATGTAAGAAGAGCCACGGTGGATCATTCCAAAGGCCCATCTAATCTAGCATCCTGTCCTCATGGTGGTCAACCTCATCCCATAGATGCCTATGGGAAGTCCATAAGAAGGACCTGAGTGCAAGAGCCTTCTCCCCATTTGTGGTTGCAATTATGCAGAGGCAATACAAACACGGGTGTAGCCAGGATTTTTTTTTTTGGGGGGGGGGCAGAACCTCAGTTAGCTATGTATTTTTATTCATTTTCATTGATTTAGTGGGGGCAGCTGCCCTTCCCTGTCTCCCCTTGGCTACGCCCATGAATGCAAACATCTTCCTCTGATCCAACTCCTGGTCTTGTTCTCCAGTTCTCCAGGCCTTGCACCCTGGTGTTACTACTCTCAGCTGCCAACACCTACCTACAGCTCAACCTTAACAATGGCTGAATGAAGATTTGAATTTGACCATATGCCTCTTAAGGTGCTATCAGACTCCACTTTGTTTTGCAAGTCACTGCAAGCCTTACCACTACTGACCTGCCATTTTATTATGTGGTAAGCCCAAGTCTTGCCATGTTTCTTTCAAATCTGCAGTAAGTACTGGTGGCATGTACCTTGCTATTGGTTTTGGGCATACCGTTATAGCATTTCTGGTCCTATGAATAAGGTTATTACAACCTTTGGGTAACCTATGGGATCCTTATCAAACTCGAAGAATACAACACTGACTTGCTGTTTCTTAATAGTACACTCAAGGCAAGTTT
The DNA here is from genome assembly GCF_964188305.1 of Podarcis bocagei. Classification (NCBI taxonomy): domain Eukaryota; kingdom Metazoa; phylum Chordata; class Lepidosauria; order Squamata; family Lacertidae; genus Podarcis; species Podarcis bocagei. The sequence goes on from NC_138128.1 coordinate 61,079,001, forward strand.
CAGTGCTACTTGTGCTTTAGGCAGAATAACTATAGTTTGGGTATTGCGATAAAATCTCTATAGGTTAGCCTGAATCCCCCCAGGCTCTAGACTGGGCAATTGTGTCTATAAACGATTACTTCAGAACAATTGATTTGTGCTTATAGAACATCCCTGTCCCTTTACTACAGGCTTCCTCAACCTTGGCCCTCCAGATATTTCGAGACTACAATTCTCATCATCCCTGACCACTGGTCCTGCTAGCTAGGGATCATGGGAGTTGTAGGCCAAAAACAACTGGAGGGCCGAGGTTGAGGAAGCATGCTTTACTACATAAGGGCATGCCTAGACTAGGGACGTAGCTACATTTGTAAAGAAAAAGCATTTTATATGCGTTATAACAGTGTGACACCAGATGGCGCTGTGGAGTCCCATCTTTTGCCAACGTGATTTTGCACTATGAAGGTTAGAATGCATTTTCCTGAAACACTTTTTTGATGTGTCTAGGTCCAGCCTGGGTTTTGCAATGGTTGGTTGCACTGAATCAGTATGTCTGACCCCTAGAAGGCCCTTGGGACATATCGGTCCTTGTTATGGTTGGGGATAGTTTGAAAATACTTAAAGGTACTGCATAGCACTATATCCAGGTGCTAGCTGTAATTTCTTTGGCTCAAGTACATCTACCTAGCACTTTTGATTTAGTCTTGGAGGTGACTGAGAGAAGTTGCTACCCAAACACTGCAAACTTTCTCACATAGAAGGATATATACATGTCAGAGCCTGAGGCAATCAGGAAAGCAAGAAGCCATGGTTGTCAAAATGTGAGGCAATCCTCTCCCAGGATATGTGGGCAGTTGCTCTGGGAAGCTGAGATGGCCCTCGCTCAATAATATGCATGCTCCTTTACATGATCAGGAAATGGACCAAATGCTTACCCCTTGGGCTTGGTGCATTACTGACTGCCATGTTGACTGGCTGGTCTAATGAGGTACCTGGCTATTTGACATGGGATTTTTAAGCATTAAAAGGTGCTGCAAGATTTCTTCAGGACTATTCCAGCACAATAATAATAATAATCTAACTGGAAATGCTTCCTTCCATCTGTTTTGATTTCCCAAGCCTTGCAGCATCCCTTGAGCTACTTAGGTAGAGCAGAACTGAAATTATGATTTGAGCAGGGAATTCCTGATGTCATGCAGGCCTCATAATGCTAATGTGGATATGGGGTGTGTGCACAAAAGAGAGTTAGCTTGTTAGGCGGAGGTGATTAACCTTTCCTGGGTTCAAGACAGTTTACATACAATACAGTACAACAAAACAGAAAACAGGAAGGTAAAAGAACAACAGGCAATTGTAGTTCAAGCTCTGCAGGGCTGGCCCAAGACATTTTGTGGCCTGGAGCAATTTATAGTGCCCTCTTCCCATTCCACGTACAGAGGCTGATTGGACTGACAGCTGCATCTTACTTCAACACAGATGATGGGGCAGCAAGCTTCATTACACCTGAGGCACCATGTCCTGAGGGCCCAGGAGAGGTCATGCTGCAACAGAGGGGAATGGCTGAAGGTCTGAGGAAGAATAACCAGCTGCTATGCTGGCCCTGTGCATCTGCTGCCTCAGGTGGTTGTCTCACTCTGTATAATGGTAGAGCCAGTCCTGTCTAGATGTTGATGACTTTACTTGTGTGTAATGGTGATAAACAGAGCATGATTGGTAGAGTAGGGGCTTACATGGAGAGGTGGTCTCTAAGGCATGTTTGTTCCAGGCCATGAAGATATCAAAGGAGCATTTTGAACTGGGCCTGGAAAGGCACAAACAGCCAGTCTGGTTGCTGAAGAAAATGTTGGGTATGTCCTCACTTGTCTGCACTGTAGTCATCAGGAGGAATGCTGCAACATTATGGGTGGCAGCAAACTTTTACTCAGAGCAGACCCACCCAAATTAATGAATATGGTTAAATTATGTCCATTAATTTCAATATGTCTACTCTGGGGTAAAATGCCACCCTATCCAGTAAACGTCAAGGGCAGTGCCATGAAAAGTATTGTTGAAGATACCTCTATTCTGCAGACACCTCTATTCTGAAAAGGGTTGGGACCTTTGGAACAGGTGCAGTTGATGAAATACACAGCCAGTACAGTGGTACCTCGGGTTACATACGCTTCAGGTTACATACGCTTCAGGTTACAGACTCCGCTAACCCAGAAATAGTACCTTGGGTTAAGAACTTTGCTTCAGGATGAGAACAGAAATCGTGCTCCAGCGGCGCAGCAGCAGCAGGAGGCCCCATTAGCTAAAGTGGTTAAGAACAGTTTCAGGTTAAGAACGGACGCCCGGAACGAATTAAGTACGTAACTAGAAGTACCACTGTAATTGCTGCTACCCATCCTTACAGAAATAACAAAAGGTCCGGGAGAATTTCAAGTCCTCAAAACTGCATTGATGGGCTTTGGTGCAATGTGTGTCATTGATGCAAAACAGGCAGGGAAAAACACCCATCATGGATTGCCAGTTAGGCTATTACCCTTAAGCAACAATGGCTGGGAAGTAAGTTCCACTGAACTCAGTTGTTCACATTTCTAAGTAAACATGCTTAGGATGAAAGTAGTTTACACTTGACTTTGAGGAGCTCTTGTGAAGCCTGCAGTTTGTGTGGGACATCCTTGTGTGGAAAAGCGAAAGGCAGGCTGTATTATTGCTGCTACAGGGATTTCTTGGACCATCCTGAGAAAACAGTCGCAAGCTGCATGGAGGGTAGCAAGAAGTACAAGTTTATGGCCTCTGTGGGGATTTCCTTCATACATGCTAGCAACTCATGGGAAGCCTCTGGATATGAATATTGTTCTGAAAGGGAGTCAGAGGTTGACTGATTATTATGACAAAGCTGAATGGACTGAATGGATTAGAAATATTTTTTTACATTTTTATCCTTCCATTCTTCTGCCATGGATCCCAAGGCGTTCCCCAGTCAGGCACCCACCCAGGCACTGACCCAACGCAGACCTGCCAGGTGGTGGCCTCACAAGCCTTCGGACCATACCTTGTTCCCTGCTCAGGTTTTCAAGAGCCAATGACAGTCACAAATTATGTAATATTCTTAATCCCTCTCGGCCCCCATGCATTTCAGGCACCTGTATAAATAAGGGGAAATGAGCGATAAAGAGAGCGATTAGACTGAGTTGTTTGACAATGGCAGAGAGCCACAGCATTTTTAGCAGCTGGGATGTATCACTGAAACCGGAGCTGTGCCGTTTGGAGACAGGATGAGCTGTGGAAACATAGGAAAGGACAGATATATCACTAGGCTCTATTTTGAAGTATCTCCAGTCTTCAGAGGCAGTCAATTACAAGGAGGGTCAGTTCCCAGAAGTAATGTAGTCCTTCTGTAATGGGTGTCTGTTATTCTGTACTAAATAAAGACAGATGAAAGAAATAATGAAACAAGAGAGAGAAGGGAAATCTCCAATCAGGGCTCACAGACATTCCTTTCATATGTAGGTACCACCAGCATCTTCAGAATTGTGTTTATAATTTTGCAAAAGATTTAAATAGGGACCTGTTGGCTATTCACATTTGCATATTTCTGAGCTACTTAGCTGTTTAAGGACAAAGATAACAAAATAGTACATATTATCCAAGCTTTCAAGACATCAAAGATGTATTCTTCAAGCCCAGAATATTGCTTAAAATGACACTTCTAAGCACAGAGCCTAAGAAGTGTAGTTAAGGATTGTAGCTTTCATTGTATCCAACACATAAAGAAGGGAGCCTTTGAGGTGTTAGAACCTTGTTTGACTGTATTTTCTTTTCTTTTTTATTCCTTTGCAAGCTTAAAAAGGTATCATTAATAACACACTGATGTCTCTCTGTTTGTTCTACCTCACAAGGCACTTTCCAAACTAATTTTGAGAAAAGCTATTGAAACCCTTAGTATTTACTTGATTTTACACAATGATTTCCCCCCACAAGACACCTGCTAAGCAAGAAGGGTAGAAAGCTATTTACATAAACATGTTTAAACTTAATAAAAGAGATGGTGTTTAAAGAGCAAGGGAAATCAAAGTGTTCGCACACTCAGAGGCAGCAATACACGAACAAGTAGCCAGGCTTCAGTGGAACTCTTAAAGACAGCAAAAAGAATAATTTAGACTGTGATCCTATATCCTGTGTAAGCCCCATAGATTGCAATCCTAACCACATTTTACTAGGAAGTGTCATTGAATCTTCTGGGATGTGCTTCTGAGGGGAATCTGTTTAGGATTACACTGTAAATGAACCTTATAAATGTAAAACCACATCTGGATAAAACCATTTCTATCTTATTATCATTTCTTTCAGACCTATGCCAAAAATCCAAGTGAAAACACAGCAATGTGGCTGCAGAACAAAGACAAGGTTAGGGCCAGCCTTTTAAATGTGGGGTAACAAGCAAAGCAGTCTGTAGGCTCCTATGTATTAATGAGGTGGCTGAAATTATTTAGCTTACGAACATGAAAAAATATTTTGCTAATAAAGCTTTGGTTCACTGGCAGTAAGAGAAATGCTCCAAGGGTGAGCTTGGAATAATGTTTTCTAAGCATGTAAGAAGAATTTTGTGGGATCAGGCCCAGATCCATTTATTCAGTCACCCTGTTTTCCAACAGTAGTGAGCTAGTCACCTCCAGGAACTGCACAAGCAAGATGCAAATGTGACTGCTTTCTCCAGACCTGGTTTATTCCCAAGAGGTATCCTGTTGTTTAACATGCAGGTTTCAGTGTCATGTAGTGGTTACAGCAGGGATGGCTAACCCTGTTTAGAGTCTTAATCCAGCCCTCAAAGCAAATGTTTTGCCCTCCCAACTCCAGTGCTTTTGGTGGTGACAGTAGCAGAGAGAGAGAGAGAGAGAGAGAGAGAGAGAGAGAGAGAGAGAGAAATTAAACAGACCAGAGTAAGGAACTCCTAGCCTCTAAGCCAAATTTGACCCAGCAGAGGTCTCAATTTGGCCCACAAGGCCATTCCTTGCAAGCAACACCTAAATGCTGCATGTGGCAACAGAGGAACAATTGGAAGCTTTAAGTGATAAACATCTGCTCCCCACTCCAGGCCAAAGAGGTTCCCCACCCTTGAAGTAGATACAGTGCTGGGGTAAAACCTGATGTGGATTCAAACTGCCCCCTTTCTGGTCGTCAGATAGATCATTTCATGAGAGGGTGATAATACACACACCTCTCCTCAACTGAACTTCATGGAGTTGCGTTTATGTTTGCCTCTGTGTGAGAGACAGTCCCCAGAGAAGGGCTGGTGCGGCCATTGGACAGAGTAAGCCAACTACCTCAGGTGGCAGTTGATGAGGGATGGAAGCAGTATCTCCTCCTTGGCTGTTCTCTGTTGGAGGGCAGAAGTAGGTACACCAGGTGGCCTGTGCTGCATACCCTGAACTAGCTAGCAGCCCTCATGTGTGCTGAAAGATGCTGTTGTCCTGTTGCCAGTGTTGAAGATTGAGTCAGCCCTCAGTCCAGTCACCTTCTGATCATGGACGTTTGCCTCTGGCAGCAAAATGTCATAGGCCAGTTCAGCCCCAGAGGGTTGGTCAAGGGTGACAGTGACCCTTGGGTGACAGTGACCCTTGGGTGAAAAAAGAAGAAGAAAGGTTAGCCATCTCTTGGGCTTGGACTGGAGAGACCCATGCTCAACTCCTTGCTTAGCCATGAAGCTCATTTGATGACCTTGGGTCAGTCTCCTTCCTCTGTGCCTAGTCTACCTTGCAGGGTTGTTGTGAAGATAAACACTGAAGGGTAAAGAACCACATATGCTGCCCTGGGTTCCTTGGAAGAAAGGTGGGATATAAATGAAATAAATTAATTTAGTAACCATGGCATGCAGCTATTGAGCACACCCTCTGGGTTTATGAAATTTTACAATCCCCATTCAGTTGTCCAAACCAGGAGCCATCAACACACCTTGTGGCAGAGCATTCCATAAGTTGAATTGGATAAGGTAGTTTTCTAGTTCTATGTTTTTCCTCCCAGAAAAAAATTGCCTAGAATGTTTGTTTATTTGTTTGTTTAAACCCAGTGGCAGCTGATGGGTGTTAAGCACATTTTGAGCTTTAATATTTTGGAATCCAGGGCCAAAATTAAGCCACAGGCACCATGTATTTTCTGGACCGCAGGCCTCCACTCCCCCCCCCCCCGTACATATTCTTAGACGAGAGGCATACATTCCCTTGAAGCAAATGAAGTTTTTAAAAGAATACTAAGTAGGAAGGCTATCGTGGGGGGATTTGTCACAAGCACTTACACAAGGTAAAATTAGAGCATATGATGCATTGTGATCTGCATGCCACAGTAACTTTGGATGGCAATGCTACAGTAAATGCCTTTGAAGCCTATAAACCATAAAATTTTAATCATTAGCAACCTCCTGGGGAATCTAGCGATAATACCTATAGGACAACTTACAGCTTTTCTGTCAAAAGTAGGAGAGGCCATGTAATAGCATGGTGCGAGCCCTGTTGATCTCTCATTTCTAGCATCCGAGCGGTCAAAGCTGAACTTCTCTTTATTAAGCTCACAATTAGGCAGCCATATGTTGTGAATGAAAGAACGGTTATCGGATTGGGGTTGGGTTTTCTTCCTCTCTTCCTCTCTCTCTTTTTAAACCATTAGGCTCATTGTCTCTGTTTCCTGGTTGGCTCTGCCTTTGAAGAAATGTCCCCCCCCCCCCCGAAATAATTGACGGTTAGAGAATTAGTGTAATAAGGCTCAGAGAAGGAGAATTAAAGTACCAGTTGGTGGAAACGAATTGGGTGTGTGCATTTAATATCATCAGCAGCAACAACAACTACAACAACAAATAGTTATGTGGATTCTTTTGAATAAATGTTGGCCTTTAAGTGCCAGCTGTCATTCTAAGCCCAGCCTGCCTTCTTACTGCTAACCTTTCAGTCACCTCAGCTTGTCTTCCTAACTTGTCCTATTATGCAGTAGCAAGCTGAGTCATTGTTTCAAGCAGGAGGTGACATGTTAATAGCTTAATAATAGTATAATCTCACAAATAATAATATGCTGTCACACTGTCTGAAGCACAATGTTTACAGGAGAAGTGGTAATGTATGATGACAGTAATTTGAATAAAAATGAATTTACTGCTCTTGTCTCATTTGCAGTAAATTTTCGCATCTTTCATGCACAACTGGTGCTCCATGACCTCTTTCATTATTGTGTTCGCAGTGGCTGCGGCTCGCTTTAAACTGAAAGGCAGGCAAATGAAACAGAAGCTTAACAAACGGATTTCCAGGAGTGAAAGAGAGAGAGAGAGAGTCCTCACAGTAGTTTTTGGAAAGAGTGGGGTGCGTTGGGGGAGAATTTCCCTACATTTGTTTACTAAGATGATACGGTGTGAGGCAGACTGTTTAATTAGTGCGCTCTGGAGGTGCCATTTGTAAAGCAGGCATGTGCTGATATGATTATGTATTGACAATTTACAAAATTATTGCCATTAAAATATGTCAGAGGGAAGAAAATTATTCACCACGTGAAGAGGCTCATTTGATGCGGAATTAAAGTTTGCACTACTTTAAAAGTATTTTTTAAATGCTAGTGATATTATTTGATATGGGGGCATCTAATCTCAGGCTTCCTGTTTGACGGGGAGAGGTGTCAAAAATGTACTCACTTTATTAGATTCAGTAAATTATAAATGCTCTCTGGTATGATAAAGGGTTATTTGAACTCCCAAATGCTTCCCAAATGGATAATACTGGTTTGATTTACATGAAATAAAAACAATTTAACCAGATACCGATCCATCCCAGTTTAAAATTTTTAATTGTTGGCTACTTCAAAGAAGCCACCACAGTGTAATGATGGAAATAGTAATTATTAAATATTTAAATTGTTCTATCTAATACTTTAGTATAGAATTCCTGCGAGAGCTTTTTTCTTAAAAATTAAAAAAAGTATTATTAAATGATGTTGAAGATTGTATAAAAACAGGGAAGTTTAAAAGTCAGAGACTGACATGTCTGGACTAAATTTAGTTTGATGGAATGAGGACAACTAATTGAAATGTCCTTGGTGTTGTTCTTTTTAAAAAAGTGAAAAGGATGAATTTTCAGGAAAGTGCTACACTTCATATCAGTGCAAAGTGAATGACATGCAGAGAATGAGAAATGATACTTCTGATTGACCCAATTCATTGCTTAAAATAATTAAAACCACAAGCAACTTGCACATCTCATTTTTTGCTCTTATTTCCAGTGAATGCATAGCACTAAACACTGTGCCAAAAAGACCAAGTTTTGGATGATTCAATTAAGTGATGTTAATTGAGGCCTAGCTAGGCTGCTTGATGAATATTTCAGGAAGGGGTATATATGTGTTTTCACTTCTAGATTATGATTTTGATTTGCAATGTCAGGGAGGGATTTAATTTTGCAGCACAGCTTTGGTTGCGGTGATGGAATAGAGATAGGGTACAGCAGCATTCAAAATAGCTATTTTTGTTTGCAAAACATACTGAAAACTCTCCGCTCATCAGCATGGTGAGAGCCTGAAATTCATTGCTTTGGTCCTAGGAGATCAATCTGGCCATTTCCCCCCTCATCCAGACTGCAAAGCTGGGCCTAATTGTTTCCCACTGTCACAAATACAGCTTATTTAAACTTCAGAAATCACTAAGGAGACCTACAATTGTGGCATCAGCCACAAAGCAGGCAAAAAGAAAGGAAGGAAATCTGAAGTGTGTTATCTCTCAACAGAGTTGCCAACCACCTCAGGGACAGAAAACCTGCCCAGTATTCCTATGTGGGAATTGGCACAGTTCAATTTAAGCTTAATTTGAAACAGCTCAGCTTGAGGTTCGATGAAGAAGCCTCTCATGGATTTACTCAATGTTCCTCTTCCACTTCTGATTGGGAAAATGTTGCCCGCGATCCAAAGGGTTTTCATATGGTTGCCACCTTGCCCTAGCAAGGCTGTTGTACTTTTAACAGCTGGATGAAATGAAAAAGAAAATCAGAACCAAAATTCAGCAGAAGCTGAAAGAGTAGAGAAACGAGAGGTGGTAGTGAACCTGAACTGATGCCAGCAATTCGTTTATAAAAATATGCCCAGTGTGGGGAATCTTTGGCCTTCCACACATTTCTGAACTACAGTTGCCATTATTCCTGGCCATACAGATGAGAATTGTATTCCGGAAACATCTGGAGAGCCAAAAGTTCCCCAGTCGTGTTCGAACGTGTGAAAGCCTTCTTCAGGGAAAACTTTTCTTTTATGAATCTTGCACAGAATTGTGTTTTTGGTGCGTTCCTAGACAGGGATTTTTAACGCTATATATGATAAGCAAAAATCCACATGGTGAAGTGATTTCCCATATATCTCTCTTTGTGGCCAGAAAAGCTATACCAGTAGAACGTCAGCCTGCCAGACGATGCTTGAAAGTCACAGATACCATGCCGGAGGGGACAAACATCAGTCTTTTGGCAGGTGTCACAAACTTAAGCAGGTGCAAAATAAAAAATTCCTTCCAGTGGCAGGTGCAGTAAGTGAGAAGAAAGTGCACCCCTTGAATTACTCCTGTGTATTTAATCTGAAGATACGTTTACACTTTTCAGGTGTCAATTTTGGGAAAATGTACACATGTAGTGTGGTGGCAAGCTGCATTCCCAATACACTTATTTCTTAGATTAATTATTAGAACATGTCAGGGAATCCCCCCCCCCAATGCATACAGAGGGTTTTCAAGGCTGGAGACTCCTACTGGGGTTAGGGCTAGGGTTGGGGAGATCCAGATTCAAATCCCCACTAAGCCACAAAGCTCACTGGGTAATCATCACCGTTTCTGAGCCTAACTTACCTCACAGGATTGTTGTGGGAGATGAGAAAACCATGACATAACTTGGCCTCCCTGAGGGAAAGAAATACAATTCTTAAAGAAATGAATTACCGTATTTTTCGCCCTATAGGACGCACCTTTTCCCCTCCAAAAATGAAGGGGAACTGTGTGTGCGTCCTATGGGGTGAATGCAGGCTTCAGGAAGCTATCCGCAAGCCTTGCAAGCCCGGCAGGAGTTCCTGCGGGCTCGCAAGGCTTGCGGGCAGCAGCCTGCAGCCCAAAGCACGGGGCGCCCTCCGGAGGGCGCCCCGTGCTTTGCGCAGTTGTCCGCAAGCCTTGCGAGCCCGGCAGGAGTTACCGCGGGCTCACAAGGCTTGCGGGCAGCAGCCTGCAGCCCACAAGCTCGGGGGATAGCGGGGAGGCGCAGCGCACCTTCCCGCTGTTCCTCGACCTGGTTTGGAGGCTGGTGCTGGGAAGAAGCGCACTTCTCCCCAGCGCCAGCCCCACAAGCTCGGGGGACAGCGGGGAGGCGCAGCGCCACCATCCCGCTGTTCCCCGACCTGGTTTGGAGGCTGCCAGCCCCACAAGCTCGGAGGACAGATATCTGCAAGCCTGGGGAGACCGGCAGGACTTCCCGCCGGGCTCCCAAGGCTTGCGGATAGCAGCCTGTTCTGGGGGCTGCAGTCGGGGGAAGCTCGGGCATCCCCCGCCCCAGCCCCGTGCCTGGGGGGAATTAAATTTCCCCCCTTTATTTCCCCCCCAAAAAACCTAGGTGCGTCCTATGGGCCGGTGCGTCCTATAGGGCGAAAAATACGCTAGTTTGTTGCATAGCATGCATCTCTCGTTCATTTTAATGTGTCCTGTGCAATGGAACTTGTGTGCTGACAAGTTACAGGAATGCAATCTTGCACATTAGAAAATGAACTTCCTCCTTCAGAAGCTTGATTGGAAGCCAGCAAATTTAATAAGGCTGCCTCTGGATGGCTTCTTTTGTCTTCCTCATCTTTGAGCAAACTTTTCAAAGTACAGTATGCAACCCAGATCAATATATATTGCTCATGAAATTGCCCACTTGTAGTGACTTCCTCTACAAAGCTGTCTGCCTCTGAGCACTAATGCCAGTTTTTTCCAGAAAATACGGGAAGCATATAACAACTCTCCCCGCCCCCCATGAACTACAATCTTTTCTCCCTTTATTTGTGGTCTTTAAATTATTTAATCTCACTTTCAAAGGTCCAACTCTTGTGAATCCTTTAAAAATAACCAGAATGAAAAATATTTGTGGCATCATAAAGCTTCATAATAGCAGAGTTCATGCAATAATAAAAAAGGAGGGACATTCACGTTTTGGCTTGTAGAGATGTATTCATATATCTGAAAGATTTTTTACCTAAATCACTGAGCTATCCAGACCTCTGCCTTGCATTTAAGGCAAAACAATGGTTTTCTTGCTGACTGCTGCCTTTTAACTATTTAAATACAGATGTGCCTGATAAAAGGACAAGTATTAGGCTTTCTAGCCACACTGAAGTAAAAATAAAGCAACCATATCGGCTGACAAATACTTGCTCATTAGTATTTTATCAGACCGTAAATACACTGAAGAGGTTTTGATCCATAGTGGACATGAGAAAACCTGTTTTCTACTTTCTCGGAGGGGGGGGTGGTAGATTCTGATGTGCGGAAAGGTGGTGGCTGATGTGGCAAAGTCACTGTGGAGCAATATTTTATAGAGCGGTGGCATTCTATTTGCTCCTACTGACGTGTCAAAGGTGTGTGGTGAGTTTACAGCCCGCCATGTCCTCTTAAATTTATGCTAGTGGTCATCCCCACATCCTTTGGCAATGAATCCCCCAAGTTAATTATGTATTACCTTGACAAAGTACTTCCTTTTATTTCTAACAAACCTGCTGCTGCCAATCAAGTTTGCTGGATGGCCCCATGTTCTAATGGTCTAACAAAACAATATCTGCCTATTTCACCTTTTGCAAGCCTCCATCTTTACATTTTCTAAATTAGAAGCCCAAATCTATAACCACAGGGTAAAAAGGTAAAGGACCCCCTGACGGTTGAGTCCAGCTGAATTTGACTATGGGTGCTCATCTTGATCCAGGCTGAGGGAGCTGGCGTTTGTCCACAGACAGCTTTCCGGGTCATGTGGCCAGCATGACTAAACCTCTTCTGATGCACAGAACATGGTGATGAGTGCCAGAGCACACAGAAACACCATTTAGAAGCCCAAATCTATAACCACAACACCTATATCACAAATATTTAGTAAACGGTATTTCATAAACAGCTGATCTGTCCAGTCAATAAATACAAAATTATATATCAATAACCACAATACTTATTTAAACAACCACAAGAAAATAATGAAGAACTTAAAAACTATTGCCACAAATGCAGCAAAATGAGCGAACGTTTTTACTTACCTTTCTGGTATGACCCATACTTTGATAGTTCTTGCCAATTTAAGTCCTGTACTTGCATACATTACTCCATTAGTTTCACTGGATGCCAGGAAATTTCTCAGCCTAATTCTGGTCCGGTGGCCACTGGCAGATGAGGGGGGGGGCAGGGGGGCAGTCTGCCCCAGGTGCCATCCAGGGGTGACATCGCAGCCACCCCCACTCCCGGCACCCCCGTGGTGCTTGCAGTGCACGCCCTGAGAAGCGTGCCGTTTGCCACACACATCCCGACGCACACCATGCCCCCTGGGACATGCGCCAGCAATGCCCCCAGATGTATGCCACTCCCGGTGCCAGAGAAGGTAGCTTCACCACTGCCAGTTGCATATTGGCAACAACGTTGTTTTCCATCTCGATGCAGTCTTTACCCCCTCTGTTGCCATTATACGACTCAGAACAAGAGGAGCTGAAGGACCACCAACTCCCATATGAGTCTGTCTTCTGGATCTTTGGATTTTGTAGTTCTCCCCACCCCACTTGGATTTGATATCCCGCTTTATCACTACCCTAGGGAGTCTCAAAGCGGCTAACATTCTCCTTTCCCTTCCTCCCCCACAACAAACACTCTGTGAGGTGAGTGAGGCTGAGAGACTTCAAAGAAGTGTGACTAGCCCAAGGTCACCCAGCAGCTGCATGTGGAGGAGCGGGGACGCGAACCCAGTTCCCCAGATTACGAGAATACCGCTCTTAACCACTACACCACACTGGCTCTCAATTGGTAGGCACTTTGAACTTTTATAAGGAAACACAGGACATAAAAATTTTAAATCAACAAATTATCCACAGTTTTCATCAGCTTACTTTTTGTCTCAGGTTTCATGCTGTCCTCAGCTTTGAGAAGACCAAGGGTTTAAACCAGGGGCGTGGAAGTGTTTTCAGCCTGAGGAATGCATTGTTTCTAAGGCAACTGTGGCGTTTGCTCATTTTTTGGGGATACGTTTGTATTGGGGGAGAGAAAGGGTTAATAGGCTGACCAATAAGAAAGCCTGGAGGTGGAGCCTACCTGATTTTGAGGCTCAGCCCAGAGGTTTTGACAGTTAGTTTAGTTGGGTCTTTTGTGGGGGGAGATAGAGGAGTCAGAGTGAGTTAGAGACAGGGGCAAGACTGAGAGGGAACAGAGTGACAGCGTTTCAAATATATTTTAAAACTTGTTTGTGTTTAAAATAAACTTTAATCTTCATTGTTAACTCTACCTGACTGAGACTCAATACTTCACTGGGGAACCCTGGGTTTTTCCCCACAAAATTGGTGGCAGCGGAAGAATAAAGTAATGGTTTACAGGTCAATAGTCCGTGAAACGACTGGGGGCTCTGTATGAACACCACAGCAACCTTCCAGGAAACACATGCCCATGGGGAGAATAGCCAGAATCAAAGGGGGTCAGGGCCAAAGTGATGTGACACTTACCTTTTGTAGAATAGGCTGCCAGGTTACTCAAAGATTCCCAAATACCCACACCCCTCTCAAAGCCCCACTCAGGTTAGAACAAGAGACATTCTCACATTCTCAGTGACACTTCAGGAGAGTGTGGAGCAGGGATGGCGATGGATGGGGAGAAACACAAGCTGTGGAAGGCCACATTTGAACCCCAGATCTGTTCTATCCCGATTCAGAACATCACCATCACAGAATGAGGCATTCCATACTCGATGTTCCTAAACTTACTTTTCACCAGAAGTTACTTTCAAGAATGCTCTGCAATCTTCTTAATTTTAAGCAGGCTTCCGTTACAGTGCATTTGCAACTTACTCCTCTTATGCAGGTTGTTCCTGCCCTAAATGTCTTAAACATCCAAAACATTATTTATGCCATCACTGTTGTTTTTGGGGAAGCCAACTATTTTGTTTCATGTGGTTCATACAAAAGAGGTGGAAGTGAAGTCACCTCGATTTTTTTTTATTTTTCTGCTGAAAATCCAGAGTTGATAGAGTTGACAGAAGCAAAATGCAAGGTATAAATACAGCACGTACAGTATAAACAGCATTCCCATTTATCCAAATGTTTCCTGTAGTTTGAAAGGAAATACTTTTTCTTATTTAGGTCACTTGCCATGGTAGCTTAAAATGGGAGCTGGATCAGGCCCTTAGGGTATTTTAGTGCTCAATTATAAGTTAGTGCTTACTCCTAATCACCTTGTTCTCCAAAGGAAATAGATACTGAACAGGAACCATCTGGTAATACATTCTGTACCTCTTAATTACAATGTTTTGAGTGGCACCTAAATAAATTTCATTTACAAGCACATGACTGCTTGTCAAAAGCTTGCTTGATAATTTTATTATTGTAGTATACTTCTCTGCTTAATGACTCAGGCCCACTAAAGTTTGGAATATTTGGTTTTAGAGGGGGGTGTGATTTAGAGGGGGGAGTGATTTTAAAAACACACAAGCTGCTCATTTACATGCCATAGTTTATTTTTAAATATATTTTGAAGCTGAACATCATGCAGATCCGATGGGCTCCTAAAATATGTAACTGTAAAAAGTGACCAAAACCCTCAAAAAACAAATTATGGAAAGGACCTTATATACCTGCCCTGACTAGAATGCCATATATCTAAAACTGTGTGTGTGTGTGTGTGTGTGTGTGTGTGTGTGTGTGTAGACACACACCACACATACCTGAATCAGATGAAAGGCCTGTCTAACTCAGTACTTTCTCTGCCATGACTGACAGCAGCTCTGCAGTCTCAGACAGATGTCTTTCCTAGCTCTGCTACCTGAGAGATGCTCTAATTGGAGATGTCATGGACTTGAACCTGGCTGACCTTATATACGCAGAGCATGTGCTTGGCAACTGAGCTACAGCTATAACCCCTACTATCAGAATGTAGAACTTTTGAATAGTGATATACCCACACAGTGAGGTCGGTTGTTTTTTTAAAAAGAAAACCCTAGATCTTCCAGAGGCAAATCCAACATTCTGTCTCCTGGGCTGTAGAGGATCTCCAGAGCATGGTGGCCATTTTGGGTGCTGTAATAGCACACCATTTTGTGCTGCGATGTCAAACGGGTCACGTGACTCCCATAGGAGTATGGATGGGAGGTTGTGTGTTCCAATTCCAGCATACATGTTGGAATGTATGCAATAACACAGAAATGGGAAAATGCACTGGAAAGTGTGTTATAACATTTGCTTGAAGTAACAGTGTCAGCTAGTCTCTCCTCAAACCAATCAGAATGATGGTTCACTAAATAGCTACTTCTACCCCAGCTGCCCTGTGGGAAGCATCCAGTGACTATGTCATGACTATGTCATGACCGACCATGTCACTATATGTTGCTTCTGAGCTACCTTGAAAGAATTTGTATCCTGAAAGGATATAAACAATTGTCTTGAACAAAGAAAGGTGGGCAGGTATCATCCAAATCCCTTCTGATTTCCCAACAGGCTTCTAAAACTATTTCTCCTTGGTTCTCTCAAGGAGGTCTTTCCAGAGCTGAGCAAATTCTCTTCATTAATTTTGGGGTTTTTCATTCAACAACCTTGCTTCGTATTTTCTACTTTGTGTTCTGAAATGTCATCGTCCTTTTGTTTGTGGTATGGCAGCCTATTGTTGTTTCCGGGAATTCAGAGTAATGTTCAGAAGTAAGCCTACTTTGTTATTTTATTAGTACTACACAGACATGTGTGTGTGTGCATTCACGCCCGGAGCCTTGATCCTATTGAGAAGTGTCTATGTTTGTTACTGTATGAGGGATAGGCTCCCGTAGAGATGAAATCCAGTATTTCGACAATTTTCTCTTGCTTAACTGCAGGAACCAATCAATATTTTAAAGAGGCCCTGTGACTCAATGAATTAGTCTGCTGGCTTTTCACCTCTGGATCTAAGGCCTGCCATTAGTTACAAGGCGAGATGGGAGGTGAGTCACAGGGTTTGTTTCTGAATTCAGATGGGAACGTCTCCAATGTTTGGTGGTCGGGTTTTGTTGGGCTGCTTTTGGTTTTGTTTTGTTTTTTGTTCTTGGCTGCAGGATTTCAGTTCCCAGCTGATACGTTTCCTAGTCAAAAGTGAAAACTATTTTGGGAGCCTCATCCTACTCTCTGGTGGAAACTAGTCTGCATTACAAAATCAACACATAATTTGGCACAATTCGGCAGGATTGGCAGCGCCTTCTAAAGAGAAGCCCAGAACTCAAATAGCTGGGGCATTGAAGGTTCAGGATGCTGAGCTGCTACTTTGGGAAGAGACATGTGGAGAAGCTCATACACATTGCCTCATTCGGGCCAAGGTTATGAGCCTTTATGCCGTAATTTCAAAGCAAACCAAATATAAAATAGGGAGAGCTTTCCAATATCATAAACATGCATATAAATATAATATAAGATGCTTAGTTATATTCTGGTAAATATAAGGGGCTTTCTGGAATTTAATACAGCTCTGCACATATTTCTTTTTCCCCGATGGTCTTGCTCCTGGGGCAGGGAATGATGATTTTGCGGAAATAAGCTTATTGTGATAGAATATATGCCTTTCAATTGCTTGGCAGCCCTTTCAAGGACAGCCTAGAAGAACTCAGGACTTAAGTTACATATGCACATATGGAAATGAGATAGCCTATTTAACACCCTGCATAGCAGGTGGCCATGATCAGCATCACAGAAATGCATTTGTTTTACAAATCCTGAAAAGAATCCCCAGCCTTTGCATAAACTCACTTTGGTCTCAGGTTGCCGGTGTGGCTCTCAAAGCCCTCCAACTACACAAATCCCTGCTGGATTGTTTGTCCAAACACAGAATGTCAGGTAGGGCTTCTAACCATTATTATGCAGCAGATAATCATAGTCACTGTACATATAGACATCCATCTGCCCTTCCCACAATGCATTATTATTTTCTAATATGGTTCCAAGGGGGCCAATGGCATGCATAAGATAAATATGTAGCCTAGAGTCTTTTATCCATTTGTATACTCTGCACACATCTTCCTCATGGGCACAGCAATGCACTGCAATACTCCGTGTGTGGACATTATCTTTCAATATAGCGGCCAGCAGTCTCCATGTGTAATTTCAGTTGCAAATTATCTGCTGGTTACAAAGAACAACAAGAAACCACACAATGTTGTCATGCTGTTCCTAACTTTTCATGTGACAACGTGTAGACAAATTTAGTAAGTCAAAATCATTGATAAAGGCTAGAGTATCAGGCGATAACTGGGTGTAGATCAAGTTTAAACTCATTGAGTAATTGTGTCTCAGCTTAAACTACCTTACAGGGTAGCTGTGAGCATCAGATGGGTTGGGAGAACTATGTAAGGCACCTTGAACTCCTGGGAGGAAGGGCGAGTTATAAATGTAATCAGTTAAAATTAAAAAGTACCTGCACCAAGTGCTACTTAATTCAAAGGGAATTATTTCCTGGTAACTATGCTCAGGATTGAAGGGGCGTGGGTGGCACTGTGGGTTAAACCACAGAGCCTAGGAATTGCCGATCAGAAGGTCGGCGGTTTGAATCCCCGCAACGGGGTGAGCTCCCGTTGTTCTGTCCCTGCTCCTGCCAACCTAGCAGTTCGAAAGCACGTCACAGTGCAAGTAGATAAATAGGTACCGCTCCGGCGGGAAGGTAAACGGCGTTTCTGTGCGCTGCTCTGGTTCACCAGAAGCGGCTTAGTCATGCTGGCCACATGACCCGGAAGCTGTACATTGGCTCCCTCGGCCAATAAAGCGAGATGAGCTCCGCAACCCCAGAGTCGGCCATGACTGGACCTAACGGTCAGGGGTCCCTTTACCTTTATGCTCAGGATTGCATCCTTGTGCTGACAATAGAGCTGAACACGCCATCAAATGTAAGAATATAGAGCATATTATGTTGGCTCTAAACACACCACAAAACAGGTGTGTGTGTGTGTGTGTGTGTGTGTGTGTGTGTGTGTGTGTGTGTATCTCAATTCCTGACCATTTAATCAGCTGGTGAGGTGGCACGAAACCCACAATGTATAAAGCACAATGTAATTGCTGCTGCTGATAGTTAAAGAGGGTACTTGCTTTACTTGCGAGATTAAAGGCAAACGCTCCCTTTTAAAACTGAAGTCATGCTGTGTTTTGCACCTTTTGACACATATTAAGTTAGGTCATTAAAAAAGGGGGCTAATTAAAAAAAAGAATGTAAAACAAAAGAGCCATTTGTCTATTCCAGAGTGTGGTTCTTCATGTGCTCTGACTGGAGGCAAGTCTGCATTTAAACCTTGGGTACAGAAAGCAGGGGAGGCCACCAGGGCATGCTTGGAGCTTGTCATGGCTTTTGGCTAGACTGTGGTCCAGCTCATTATGCACCTCATAAAGAAGAGAAGTCACTGTCATCAAAATTAGCAGAGGCTAGAATTTACATTCATGGAAATGTTGGTTTCCCACCGTCCTCTGGGGCTGGACAATAAAGGAAACCTTTTACCATCTGCAGTTAAAGTAAGGGAAGTTTAGGAAATGCTTAGCGTGCCATTAGGGCATTTTAAGAATTTAGCACTGCTATGTAAGTGATTCTTTTTTTTAAGCCAATCAGAATATTACACACAAACTGCTCAGGATGCCTGCAGAATCCTTGTGCATAAAGCACTAGAAACAATAAGCAGCCATTTACCCAAAGCTATTATTTCTATTTCTCTCAAGGAGTGTTTATTTGTTTAAGAAAATTATAGTTTTGTGTGTGCAAAAATAAAAATCCATCATAGGCAGGACTGCCTCGGAATAATTTCTGATTTCTCATTTATAGCAAAACTCTCTCTTGGTTTCAAGATTGATTTTTTGTTAAGAGCATTGATATAGGTTTTATTAGAAATTCTAAACTGCAAAATATCAATAAAAGGTTCATAGAATATTATGGTAGGTTTATTGAAGGCCACCTAGTCCACCCCACATAGCACAGATGACACAAAGCCCCCAAAGCAATCTTGCAAATTGTTTAGTCAGCCAATGAACACTTTCAGTGAAGAGCATTTCACAGCTTTGCTAGGCAACCCAGGCTATCTGAAATTTAGGCAATTTGTCCTTTTAATATTCAATCTGAATCCACTTTTGCCTTTGGACCATTCCTCCTGTCACGTCCCAGTGGTAAAGAAAAAGCAGTTGAACCATGTGTACGGAATGTAGAGATGAAATGTTAATAATCACATGCTTATTTATTTATCCTAATATTTTGTGTCAGTTTAAGGAACTAGTGACACACCAATGGATGGGAAACCTGTAGTCCTCCAGATGTTGATGGACTACAACTCCTATTATCCATTACCTTTGTCCAGGCTGACTTGTGCTGATGACGGTTAGATTCCACAAGTTCCCCATTCCTACTGAGGGGGAAATGTCATTTCTTATAGACAAATCCATAGAGGATGATACTGGTCATGATGGTCCTATACTATTTCAAGAATGAGACAGAATACCTTTGCTGAGGAACAACAATGAGAGACTTTCCATAGGCATCTGATTTCCCACTGTGGGAAATAGGAAGCTCTATTGGATAGGCCACTGTTCCAGTCCAGCAGGGTTTTCTCATGCCATTTTCAATAACTCATTATTCCCAGGGCTTCTGTACTGGCTCTTCACTGCAGAAGCAGGTGAAATACCTAAAAGTACTTAGTGAGGAATGTGCCACAACAGATGAGCTGAAGGTCTGAGGCACACCAGTACCAAAACATGGAATAGGGTTGTGGCTCACTGCTGCAGGGAAAACTTCTGTGCCATGTCTTCCGAGTTGTGGGGAAGCAAAATCATGGCCTAGGTGTCTACCTTCTTTGGACGACAAAGAACCATCAAGAATTCCTCCGCCTTTTCCACCTCTGTTTTCAAGAGGACCTGTGTGGATTTATTGTGTTTCAATGTGAAATTACTCTGAAGCTAGTATGCTTTTCATGTGAAATGGGATCACAAAGCAATTTTTTGCTGGTTCTCCGCCACAAAACCTAAAAGGGAGCGCTTAAAATACAGAAAAAGGAAATATTCACATGAGTGCTTCTGCATTAAAACTGACTTCTGGAGCAAGGTTTCTTAGTTTGTGCTTCCTAGGCTATTAGCAGCCTGTAATAGGGCTGTGCCACAAGTTGTCCTCCCATTTCTCAAAAGTTTTCTTCCCATGTGAAAAAGGCTTCTGTTTTGCTGCCACATTTCCAGGGCACATTAGAATTTCTTTAGAATTTCTGTGGGTGCCAAGCTAAGCTTACCTTATTGTTGCAAGGTGGCCAAGGGAGGTGTGTGTTTGTTTTTCATCCCGTTGAAAATTTATCCAGCACTCTGAAGCCTTTCTGGATGCCCACACCTCTCCATCTAGGAAAATGGGCTTTAATTGAAATGCAGAAAGTGAGGGATAAGCCAGAAGGGGTTTTTTTAATGGAGTCACAGCTCAGGCCTTGTTGCCATTTCAGTATGCTAGATGGGCTCTCAAAGGTAGAGCACACACTTTTTCATGAAAAAACTCCAAGGTTTAATCCCTGGGCTCTCCGGGTACAACTAGGCTTCTGCCTGAAACATTGGAGTGCCAATGCAGGTGGTGTGGACAATACGTGCTAGATGAGCCAATAGTTTGCCTTGAATAAGACAGTTTCCCATGTTTCAAGAAGCCTAAAGCACTAAGGGAGCAGAAGCCAAATGACATTCACTGGATTGTGCTGATCGCTTCCACAGTATTCCTTTATGTAATATTGTAGGCCACAGAAATTGTGGAACTCTCACTGCTCAGGTCAAATGGGCCAGTGGCTTTGGATAAACTGAGCACTAAGAAACTTGTGGCCATTCCCTCTCCCACAATTTGTAGGTACAGTGGTACCCCGCAAGACGAACGCCTCGCAAGACGGAAAACCCGCTAGACGAAAGGGTTTTCCATTTTGGAGGCGCTTCGCAAAACGAATTTCCCTATGGGCTTGCTTCGCAAGACGAAAGCCCATAGGGAAATCTCCGGGGACCTCTTTTAAATGCTAGCGGTGGGGAGCAAAGCCTTCCCCCCCCCACCGGCCTTCAGAAGAGGTCCAGGAAGGCTGGCGGGGGCCGAAAGGCTTTGCTCCCCAGCGCCAGCATTTTAAAAGCAGTCCGGGATAGCAGGGAAGCGCTTCCTGCTATCCCGGACGGCTTTTGAAGGCAGGAGAGATCCGCGAAGCCTGGGCGCGCTGCGCGCAGGCTTCGGCATGCCGGCAAGTCTCCGCCAGCAGTGGCAGCGCTGCCGCTGCTGGCGGAGAGATCCGCGAAGCCTGGGCGCGCTGATGTCAACGCGCGCAGGCTTCGGCATGCCGGCAAGTCTCCGCCAGCAGCGGCAGCGCTGCCGCTGCTAGCGGAGAGGTCCGCGAAGCCTGGGCGCGCTGATGTCAACGCGCGCAGGCTTCGGCATGCCGGCAAGTCTCCGCCAGCAGCGGCAGCGCTGCCGCTGCTGGCGGAGAGATCCGCGAAGCCTGGGCGCGCTGCGCGCAGGCTTCGGCATGCCGGCAAGTCTCCGCC
>NC_138128.1:61105684-61175684 GCF_964188305.1 Podarcis bocagei
ACTCTCTTACTCAAGTGGTATACTCCACAACCCAGAACGATGCCAGACAATCAAGTATTTACCAGAATTATTCTTCTCACTTTATGATACTGTGAGAACTCTCCCCCCCCCCCCGTGCCTCCAATTATTAAGGCTAAAGTCAACAGTCTAGACCAAACCAATGAAATCATCACCTTTGAAAGATCTAATGACATCATACCACTTGAATTCCAAAATTCAGCTCATCCTCAAATTCACCAGAGGTGGGCAAAAAGCTGCTTCTCACGAGTGCATGTGCAAAGAAAAGGAGGCCCTTTATATCAGAGACCACAGTAGAGAAATATTGGGAATTCATGGGCTATTTATACATAAGCACAAAAATAATATCTATTATAATTCCTGCCATACTGCCTTTGCTTTCATTTTTGTACATAGAATCAAATTTCCATTTCCACTTACTTTGGTCATTGCTGCCCCAAGTGCACCCCTTTCCACCTTCAGTTTAAACTGTTGGAAGACTCCTTCAAGAATTAGCTCCTTTGCAGCTAATTGCCACTGTTCTGGAGGACATTTCCCCTTGTGAGTTCCATTGAAATGAATGGGGAGATGTTCAAAGAGCACTACCATGCTATAGAAATTCTCTTTTAACTGCTCCTAAATTTCTGCTGTAATGGGCCCTCATGACAAGATTGTTTAATGTCAGAGGTGTAGTCCCCTGGGCTCCTTTTATTTATGTTTCAGACTGGCTCCTTTGCTTAAAAGTATGCACTTGTAAAATCCATTTTCTTTCACATACCTCTTGATTGCACTATAATTTTTATTCTTGCTTCATCAGCAGTCATTAGATTTACAACTAAGTACAAAAAACCCCTATGTTAAGGTTATGACAGGTACAAAGGCAAGAAAATTCAAAGTTAAAGGTGAAAGACCATCCTTGTTTCACTGACATTGAATCCTTTATTCCTTCGTATGGGAAAGAAAAACGGCAATCTGATGTGTCCAAGAATCAGCCAGATATACTGCATGGCACCAGATATAGTCCGTGTCGCCACTGTAAAAGCTTCAGGTTCTGACCAGTCTGCCAAATTCCAGTGTACTCAGACGCTGCCCTCAACAACCCCATTTTCAAGGATGGGTGTCTCTTCGGGGGAGGCTGCCAAGGAAAGGAAGTAGTGCCAAATTATTTGGCAGATTTGTGTTTCACACAAATAACCAGTTCCCGAATTTTATTGGCAACCTTAATAATACTTTCTTGGGGGAGCGGGGAGGAAGAGAGAGAGAAACATACCACCATACTGCAAAGCAATAGGTTGGGAGGGAGGGGGAGATTGCTAAATTGTTGTGGGCACCTTTCCAGAGGTCCATAGTCAGTTGATCTAGTTTAGTGGGAAATGGAAAGATAGGACTTTGTTCTCTTGATGCATGTTATCAGAGACACATTTTAACTGTAGCCACAACTTTGCACCTCATTACCTTTCTGGTGCACTAACCTGCTTCTGTGGTACCAGGTGCAAAATGAAATGCAGTGGGGCTTAAGGCTCATGAAGTGAATGGCCAAACAATCATATCCAGTAACTTGTAATTTTGTCATTACCCCTTCCCAGTGAGTGCAAGACATGGCCTTTCCTCAGTGTTCAGAATTCTGAGAGATTATGAAGGATAGTCTTCATTTTAAAGGTAAAGGGACTCCTGACTCCGGACGACTCTGGGATCACAGCGCTCATTTCACTTTACTGGCCGAGGGAGCCGGTGTACAGCTTCCGGGTCATGTGGCCAGCATGACTAAGCTGCTTTTGGCGAAACCAGAGCAGCGCATGGAAACACCATTTACCTTCCCGCTGGAGCGGTATCTATTTGCACTTTGACATGCTTTTGAACTGCTAGGTTGGCAGGAACAGGGACCAAGCAACGGGAGTTCACTCCGTTGTGGGGATTCGAACCACCGGCCTTCTGATCGGCAAGCCCTAGGCTCTGTGGCTTAGACCACAGCGCCACCTGCGTCCTTTGTCTTCATTTTAGGAGGTTTCAGTACTACCAGGATGCCCTTAAAGCAAGGTCAAGTTTCATCAGAATCCCTTCCTAAAGTCCTTTAGATTGCCAGGCCCAGACCATCTATGCCTGTGAATCTTGGCAAACAGGCACAGTTAGGAAACATAAAGTGAATTTGGGGGCAACTAAAAACATGTGAGCCACTTCCCTTGAGAAATATTCCTAATCCTATTGAAATTATTATGCTTGAATAGGATCCTCCAAGCATTCCAAGTATGCCTTGAATTTTGCCACAGGAGAATCATAGAATCATAAGAGTTGGAATAGAACACAAGGGCCATCGAGTCCAACCCCCTGCCAAGCAGGAAACACCATCAGAGCACTCCTGACATATGGTTGTCAAGCCTCTGCTTAAAGACCTCCAAAGTAGGAGACTCCACCACACTCCTTGGCAGCAAATTCCACTGTCAAACAGCTCTTACTGTCAGGAAGTTCTTCCTAATGTTTAGGTGGAATCTTCTTTCTTGTAGTTTGGATCCATTGCTCCGTGTCCGCTTCTCTGGAGCAGCAGAAAACAACCTTTCTCCCTCCTCTATATGACATCCTTTTATATATTTGAACATGGCTATCATATCACCCCTTAACTTCCTCTTCTCCAGGCTAAACATGCCCAGCTCCCTTAGCCGTTCCTCATAAGGCATCGTTTCCAGGCCTTTGACCATTTTGATTGCCCTCCTCTGGACATGTTCCAGTTTGTCAGTGTCCTTCTTGAACTGTGGTACCCAGAACTGGACACAGTACTCCAGGTGAGGTCTGACCAGAGCAGAATACAGTGGCACTATTACTTCCCTTGATCTAGATGCTATACTCCTATTGATGCAGCCCAGATAGAAATTCAGGAGAAATTCAGTGGGAACTCTAGAACAAATCTGAGTCTATTGAGGGAGGGGATTGTATGTGGATGATACTGGGACATTGCATTGAAGGCAAGCACATACATTCACGATTGGTTTAAAATAATAATATAGTGATTCTAGGAATTAGGATGGACTTCTTATATCACACTAGATATAATTTGATTCCCAGCTCTTGGAAAACTGAGGCACGAGGAAACTTTTGCCCAAGAAGTGACCATCTTATGACTTTTCCTTGGCTTCCTTACCTTCGATTTGCTTCCTATTTATCACATTGTGAGTCCATGAGTTGTATCAGACACTGTTTGAGTGGAATTTGCTCACCCAGCAGTATGGGCATAGCCAGGATTTTTGTCAGGGGGGTGAGCAGCCAAAATTCTTGAGCTTTTTTTGATCTGCCCGCCCTTTCCTCACCTGCCCCCTAAATCTGCTGCAGAGGGGCCCCCCAAACACTTTGGAGCAGCTTTTGAAGATGTGTGACAGGCTTCAGGTGAGAGGGTGGGAGGAGGAAGCCCTGTTGTGCATGGTCATTTTCATAATGGTAGTCTTACACAACAGAGCAATTAATCTATATAAGCTAAAGTGTAATGACTTGGGTGTGGGGGTTTCTAGCAGTGAGCACAGGATTTGAGCAGTGAACACTCAATGGTACCTAAGATGTCTGGAGCAAAGGACAAAGTTCAAAATCATTGGAAACCATTGCTTCCATTGGTTTAAAACAGTCATATTCTGAAGTGAAATATTAGAGAAAATGGCCCTTTTTAATTTCCTAAAAGGTGCTGTTTGTAATTTCACTCCTTCTTAGTGAGGTGTCTACTCAGAGGTGGTGGGGGGGGGACCACACAAAAATGTGGTTTTAAATGGGAAATATGTATACTTGGCTATTTTGATTTCAGGAACTTTGCAGTGAGGAAATTGTGGCTTATGAACTGGCAATTAATGTCATTACCAGTAAACCCTGACACCACTTGCTACTATTTTAATTGTGTGTTTTACTAACACCAGACCCCTCCCCTCTGATAATGGAGCTCCTCCATCCCCACCTGCAGCCTAAACTAGTCTTGTAAACCCCCCCCCACCAAAATCAAGATCCAAATGGAGGAAATGCTTGAAATGTTAAGTAATGGGCTATCAAGTTGAAATAGAACTTTATTACTGTTTTCTACTTGCAGACATAACAATCAAAATATTAAGATCCTGTACAATATTTTTTCTAGCTCCTAACATTAAAGAAGGGGGGGGGGGAGGACAGGGGAATTGGTTTCAGAAGATTATTTTGATTTGCTATTATTTTATATTAAAACAGAGGAACATTTCCAAAGTCCTCTGGTGTATTTTGTAACACAAGTGTTCATTTTCCCCCTTCTTTTTAAAAATACTTCCTTTGTGACATATGAAACAGTAACATTTTTCCCATGGTTTGGAGGAGAAAATGAAATCCAGATTTGTAATTCCTAAAAGGAGAAATTTGATCCTTTCCAATGTTTAAGTAATATTTCCTGTAAAACATACGAGGCCATCTGCAGAGCTGTTTCCAGACACATTTTGAAGTGGCAAGGGCAACTGAAAGAGAGGAGAATGGAGCCTGTCATTTCACCGCTGGGAAATGGAACATTAAAAGGTTTCTAAAAGCTGGTTCTACCATTTTATAAAGTATTCAAGCCCTGCATAGTTCATAATTTGTTTAATCTGCTCACCTTTTTATAGATAGGGAGTGGGGAGAGAAGGGGAGATTCTGGCTGGAAGGGAATGTATACAAACTCTGATTCGCCTCAAAGAGGCCAGTGAGCATGCAAGAATTACTGGGGCTCAAAGCTGAATTGTAATTGTATTTTATTTTTAATAGGTGCAATGGAGACATTACAGGCAAATCCTCCCCTATAAGGATTGGACAAGCTGAGCCTTATTTGGGGAGAAAACACAGAAATGTGGTCTTTTCTATCTGTTACAGAGTTGTGTTTTATTGTTAATCTCCAGGGTCACCTTATGAATTCATGTTAGTAAAATGTTACGGCCTCATTATAATATTCACTTTGTGAAAGGCCCTGCATTTATCACATCCCAACCTTGGATGAATATAAATTAAAAATGTGCATCTTTTTTTTAAGGAAAGGATTTCATACAGTTAGTCCTCCCTCCCTTGCCAACCCTTCCCCAGTTATAGAGAAATTCTAAAAGTGATCTTTTGTTCAGGTTTAGGAAACACCTAAATTCTCATTGCTTCCATAGCTCAAAGTTAACATTTCCTTTGTTGTTTGTTTGGCTATAGAATGGAACTTCTAAACTAATGTAGGACCAAAGATTACCAGCCCCCTCTGTCTGATGGGGCCATTCACCCCCCCCCCAAAAAATGGGGGCGGGAATTCAGCTACTTTTAAGAGGTCCTTAGTGTATTCAAATACATTTTGAGAATAGCTTCTTTCTTCCTCCACCATAAAGACTTTGTGTCATGATGTTGTGTTGCTCAGACATTCTGATCAGAATTGAGAAGGAACACTGCCACTCTGCTGTGCAGTTGTGTGAAGCAGCACCAATGAATCTCTTTTATGGGAAAATAAGGAAATTTTAGGAGCCTTGTCAAGAAGAGTAGACAGTCCCACCCCACTGATGAAATTGCCAAATTCTTGATAACTATTCTAATCTTTATGTGACATTTTATCCCTGCCTTACCTCCTGAACCAATGAAAAACCTCAGTTTAATATTTTGGACAAGCACTGTTGCGCAGGACTGAAACAGTTACATCATAGTTAAACACTTTTATATTTGTTTCATGTTTTCTATGAGAATGAGAATGTTTTTTACCACTTTATCTTTTGATTAATTGGTATATAATTTTCGTTTAAAAATACTATTTTTTCCTTTGGATGTGCAACTCAATGACCATTCTTCCATGTAGCTGCAAGGATGGAAAAACAACAACAGGTACACAATTGTCTGATAAATGGTGTTTTACCACCCCAAGAAAAGCACTAGGACTGCATACTCCTTCCTCACCACTCCCTTTCTATTCTCCCCTTGTGCCACCCAGCTTCAGTGAACCAAAAACCTTGAAAGGTCTCACTTAAAACTAGGATATGAAACCAGGAGAAGGGACAGTGGGGTGTGATCCTGTTCTCCCATGGCATGTTCAGTATCCCTGAATACCAACCCTGTGAATGGGCTCTGTGTTTTCCCATGCATGTTTGTCTGCCTTGTTATTCTAAGCTTACTTTCTCCGCTGTTGTTCAAACTACAGTGGTACTTCAAGTTACAAACACTTCGGGTTACAGACTCCACTAACCCAGAAGTAGTACCTCAGGTTAAGAACTTTGCCCCAGGATGAGAACAGAAATTGTGCGGCAGTGGCGTGGCGGCAGCAGGAGGCCCCATTAGCTAAAGTGGTGCCTAAGGTTAAGAACGGACCTCCGGAACGAATTAAGTTCATAACCAGAGGTACCACTGCACAGTCATAATGATCTGCCTCTCCAAATTCAGCCCCAATTGGATGGCATGATCCACATGTGTCCATTTATCAGATAAAAGAATCTTACAGTTCCTATCAGATTTTATGGGCATGAGGGTACTTCAAAATTATGATGGCAACTTCAGATCTTATAGGTATGAAGCCAGAAAGAACCTTCAAAGCTGTCACTTCCATTTCCTACAAAAGCAAAACACTTTGTAAAAGGAAGAAAAAAATACACACACATTACTGCTGAATTATAAATGAGATCTGGTATTTTTGTGATGGTACAAATTGAAGGCTTTCTCCATATTGTTAGAATACCAATTCACCCTTACTGGTCTCTACTACCTACCACTGTATAGAGTCCCCTGAGAGTCATCCATTTCTCATGAGATTACTTCAGCATCACATTACCGCTACCACATATCCATTATATATACACTTTCAGACAAGTGGAAGTGTTTCCACAAAAACAATCTGGAATCTTGGCTTAAAACTGAAGTTTTCTGTCAAAGCAAAGAGAGTAGTCTAAAAGAGGGCTTATTTTTGTTTTGTTTGTACAAATATGTTGCTTTTAGATGGCTGTGGGGAAAATGCACAGCAGTTGGGCCACTCTTTTGTTTCAAGGCAGCAATCCCAAACCATGTACTCAGTAGCAGCAGGTTCCTTTTGTGTATGAGGAATCAGGCTTCATTCCTTCCATGGGAAGCTTTTTTGGAACACAGCCTGAGAGGGTAAGCCTTGTTATGCTGGCAACTTTCTTATATCAATGCACTGGAGCTCCCATATATCAATCAATCAATATATCATCTGATATCGAGACATACTTAGAGAATTCTCTCCTATGGTTCATGATAATGCCTGATAAGCTTACTTTGCAATGCCTTTACAGCTCGTCTGAACTTTGAAACTATCAAACTTTTTGCAGGAATTTAGGGAACAAAGGAGGGGCTGAAACTGTCTCTTTTGCATTTCATGCAAGGAGGCTGTGAATTATACCCAAGTATAAAAGGCACATCGGTCTGTTCAAAGATGTAAAGGCATTTCTGCCCAGAGGTCCCCCCCTCCTTATCTTATATGTGTCTTTAAGGCATGATGATTACAGAAACAAATGAAGCCCTTGGTTAGATACAGAAATGGAAGAGGCTATCCCATTCCCCCTGACAACTATATTTCTATATTCTGATAGCCATCTGCTGGAATCAGATGGTATATGTCTTGTAACATCTGGATAATGGGGTTTCAACTGTAATCTCATTAATTTAATATTTCTGTTTAAGAGATAAGGCTGTCTTATACGAGGCTTTCCAAGATGGGCAAGACTTTTGTTATGCATGTAGGGCACAATTCAAAGAAAGTTAAGTGTACCCAAGTCCTAATCAGTGGGATTTCAGCTTAATTTCAAGCCAGACACTGGCTTCAGTTACAGATGAGGAAAGTCTCTCCTCTTTGATTAGGGATTTCAGTGGCACTTAAGTGCACCTAATTTTCTCTGGATCTCACTCTTAGTCTTTTTTTTAATATTTAGTTCTCTCAAATTTTGAACCTATTCCTGTTGCTGCCAATAAAAATGCCCTGCTTATCTCAACCCCAATCAAGCAAGGTCAGTGAACTGTGTGACATCATGCACTGGGTAAACAGATGTAAATTTTACATACAGTGATTTACTATTACTTTTCACCAACTTCTTCCTTAGGAAGTCAGTATTTTTATTGAGCACAAGGGGCCTTTAGCATAGGTCAAATGTGTGCCTACAACAATGCATAGTAGAATTTTCACACATAATTATTTCATTTAGGAAGTTTCATCTTTGAATGGGTACTGTTTCCTAAAGGAAAATGAAAATAATTTCAGTTTTCTTTACATTGAATATGCTTTACAAATACTTTATTTTGAGTGCTACCAGTTCAACATTTTTGCTTTTTAATATCATGAATGTGGATTCATTTGAAACTGGTACTTTAAGAGTCATGTGAGCATATGGTAATTTCAGTTCTTCACTTAACAAAATTACATTTAGGTACTGCATGACCCCATATAACTACATTCTCTGGTGAATCCTTAGTGCTCCTTTGGCCGAAAGCAAATAGAGCACCAAATTCACAGTTTCATTATTTTAAATATAGCTAAGATAATTCAGTTTAGATTTAGCAATATAAAGCAATGTAATATTGTGTGTGATCTTAAAGGCACCTGAACCATGTGTTATGCTGACACTTTAAAAGTTGTTGTTTTTTTAACACTTTGTTTTAAAAAATGTATATACCAGAGTCCAAAGAAATTCATTATAATGTATCATGGACAACAGGAAATGGGACTGGTATGTTTTCGTTGGTCATGATTCTGTATCCATTATGATGAATTTCTGTATCCTGGATAAAAGAGAAAAGTAAAAGCCCCTTTCCCCCCTTTCCCCATTCTTTTTCCAAGCTAATCTCCAAAATCTTGGGGGCATTTTCTTTTGTATTCACTTCAGCATGTACACAAGGGCCTTTCTCTCTCAGCTTTGCCTCTGCTATCTCCATTTGTTTCTTAATGTTTCTATTCATGATTCCATTCATTTCTCCCAGTCACAACAGCATCCTTTTTCTGTTCTGCCATCTACAGTTGTTTCTCTTCCAGCGTCACAATGGCATCCTTTGTCTGATCCAGTCCTCCAGTCAGCTGAGTGGATGACCACTCCATTCCAATGTTTGCTGTTGTCCATTTTGCCTTTAGCTTTTTGTGTTCAGGCTGTTCTGGGTCAACATCCTTTCCCACAGGTCCTGTGCATTCTTTAGTCTGCCCCCCCCCCGATCTGATCTTCTTTAATATTCCACACATTTCAGCTCTTAATTCTATCAACTGTTCATCTAGTAATTTTTGCATGATACCAGCAATCACTGAGGCATTCAGCATTGTTTTTGGCATCTTGAGTTATATTATTCTCCCCTTGGCAGTCTCTGCTTCCAGAAAAATGTGCCCGTTTCTTTAAATCAGTATTCCATTCTGACACAGTTAATATTTACTTTTGTTTCCATGTCTAAAACAGCCCACAAATAACAGAGAATTAGAGATGGTATAAATTGTAAATTTTAGACAGGATAAGAGGTACATATCTCTTCAGTTATAAACTTTCAAAGTCATCCATAGTTAAGGTAAGCTTTTTGGTCTACTTTTTGCTTGTTAATTAATGCTTTTTCATCTTCCAGCGGTTTCTGGATGCAAATTAACTGGCAGATAGTGTATCCAATTAGTACTTACTTCCAGTCTTGTAAATAGTTAAAAGAAGGTGGTATTATCGACCTGGTGCCCTAATTTAAGAGCTATGATGCAGTGCATGGGCCTGATGAATGTTCCTCACCTGAGACACTTCTCCAATCCTGAAAACATCTTTGTTCACGGTGTGATGAATGTCTTCTTCTGGGCCTGAGGGGTTAATCCCTGACCCCCTTATCTCAAAAGGAAGTTTTGGTAATCAAGATCTTATGCCTTGGTTGCCTTTAATCACTGCATAATTATCTCTGCTGACATGAGTGTCAACAGCTGATCACTAGTCCGCTATCATTCCTCCCCGGAAGTCAGAGGTGACCATTTGTTTTTAAGTAAGATTGTGTGTGTGTTTGTTCCAGCCCAATGAAGGAGGAAGCCTCGAGGGGAATGGGGTGAGGGACTTCCTTCACATTGCCTTTATTAGCCAATAGGCTTGAGGGAGGAGCTGCCTGGTTATGGTGGGCTTGAATTTATTTTGGCTGTTTGGTTTATTCGGCATTTAATGTGGGCAGGTAAGTGGAGTGGTACATGGTCAGTATCGTAATGCAGGGAGGGCACTTCACTTATCATCTCTCTAATGTTGGCCAGCTTAGGAGACTGCTTGATTTGTTGCTCTTGGGGCCTGGCATGTGCCACTTACTGAATGCTGAATAGTAGGGGTGTCTGGCACCTGTGCACACCTATGGCTTCCCTTGATGGGAAGTTGCTATTTGGCTCCTGTCACACCAGCTTGGATGATGGAGTTGATCTGGCGTGGTTTGGTTCTTAGCAGCAGGCAGAAGATTTCCTATCTGTCTGTGCATCTTATACCTGCCTACACTTGTTAGCTGTGATTGGTGCAATTTCTTCCCTGTTCTGTTTTAATAAATATAAGCTTCATACTCTGGGTGTGCCCTTTGCATGCATGTGTAGTATATTGGAACATTTAATTGTTTTACAGCAATTAGTCACTCTGTGCGTCAAATGAGTGGATTTGCTAGATATTGGGATGTTTCTGAAAAACAGCTGTATGGAGTCTAAAACAGTCCCCTGAATAACACTGTTGGCTGTTGCATTCAACTGTGAACATATTTGTGCATTGCTTTTACCCTTCTGCCTGCCAGCTTTATTATACAATATCCTTGATATTTCAGATTTATCTGTAGACTGATTTTAATTTTATAGTTAGGACTATAGTATTTTCCATCACAGGGGAAAAAGAACATTGTGCAATTTTGTTTTTTTGTTATTCAAAAATGTATCCCTTGACAACACTTTGCTGTCTTGTATCTTCATAATACAGCATTATTTGAATGTTTTCCAGTGCAAATCTACTTCCATACCACTTTGTTTCCTGAAGAACATTGACTGTATTACAGACACGTTGGCTAGCAATCACATTTTTCTTCTTTGACACTGTGTGATTGCATTAAAGATAAGCATCTTTTAAAAACACAATCAGATTTAACCAAATACAGAATTTCTGTTTCTTATTTGTTTCATAAATTGTTCTGTTGCCACATGAGAACAAATAAGAAACAAACACCCTAGTATTGGTGGGATGAATGTATATTTCATATGGAGCTCTCTTTCACCAAAGTAGATACTTATTAAATGGGTAAGAGTTTCCCCTTTCTTTCCTCATATTAAGCAAATTAAATTATGTCTCCAGGTTTTGAGTGTACCTCTTGGCCTAATCCAGTTCTCTAAAACAGCACTCCTAACCCTCTGGATTTCACATGCCTGAAGGCTAAATGCAATTATAAAAACATGACTCTTCCCAGATGAACTTTCAAATCTGCCTTGTCTCTTGTTTATTGATGGAAGATTGAAGGAAATATTCAAATCAGCCACCTTTCAATTCTTTACCAGCAGCAAAATGCAGAAATCATTAGAGTTGCTATGTCAATGGCTCTGTCCCATCTTAATATTCAACCTAGTTTGGGGATAACTTAAAAAGAAATGCAGGTCTATTCATAATGCACAGCACTTCCACATTCTTTCATCTGATATTTGCAGAAGAATAGCAACAACCAGTTCATTTGGAATGCCTATTTAAAGATAGCAAAATAAAGTAATCTGCTGCAATGTTAAGTTGTTCTCAGTACTAAACATTTGCAAGCAGGTTTTAAAAAAATAATCTTCAAATTAATGCATTGCACAAACAGTGTGACCAAAGCATAAGCTGCACTTTTACTTTAATTCTGCTTGTCACTGTATTATATTCAGTAAAGATCTATTTTGGAAACTTGGTATTCCCAACCTACTTAGAACTTCTTATAGACCAGCTTGGAGTGGGACACTAACTTGCTACCTATTTCTTGGCCTATGATAAAAAACCCTTCTGTTTCTACCGCCAAACCTTTCAGGGGAGAATTTGCAACACTTTGGCACCATTTTTGAGCGAATCAGATAACATCAAATTTCCAACCAATAAAGCACCGTCTATCTGAGAGGTGCTTGGCTTCCTCTGTAAGGGGGACCATGATTTATAACTTGATATGATATTTTTGTGGTTTGGGGCTCTGATGGCTTAGACTATCTACAATCAAAACACTACCAAACACTTTGTCACTTTTTCACTTTGTTTAGTTTGGTTTAGACTACCTATGCAGCTGGGTATGACATGGACCAGTGTTAAGAGGGATTGGCATAAATACTTCATGTATAGTTTTTGGAGGATCTGTTGCAAATGTCCATAAACTGTGATTTGTTTAAATGGTAGCATCATTTTGCCAGCTTGATTTTTTTTATTATTAAGAAGTTGGTGTCTTATTTTTGGAATCCTTCAGCATGCATGGAATTTAAAGAGCCTTAAGCTATGATGTTTTCCTTTCATAAAATTTATATTTAATCATATCTTTAAAAAGTGTTCTCATTCTGCCACTTGGTGTTATCAACCAAGCGGAACCCGTGAATGCAATGTTCTCTTTTAACTGTTTTCGTATTTCATTCCTTCACAACTTCTTAAATGGTACATGGTGTAAATCACAGTGAAGCATCCATGAGTAACATGTGACTTGCACTTAAGTGAGTGTTTTCTTTTTGAAATTAGAGAAGTCGCTGCCACAAATAATCTTGTATTTAGATTTTCCTGTCAGAATTCCAAACTCAAACTGGTACCTGTTCCATGTAATGCCATGCTCTTGACAGCAGGGTTTTTTATATATCAATCATCCCCACACTATTGGTTTCAGCTATTTAAACTTACTTAATTCCACAGAAATTTTCAATGAAAACATGACACTGAAATCTGAGATTCAGATGCAAAAAGATTGGTGAAATAGTGTTCCAGCCATATATGATGTCATGATGAGAGTCAGCAAAGGATGGCCAGTCCAGGACTGCTTCATTACCTGCTAAATAACTGGACCAGTTCCATATATCGAACCTGAAACTGGTGGCCAGGACCCTTGCAACCCAAGCCAGGACCCTCACAGATGCCTCCCTCCAAGCCTCAAAAATCAAGCACTCTTTGTTCCACCATGTCTACCCAGCAGTTCAGGAAACACATCAGGTAAGAAGATGCAGAAAGGAGAAGCAGTGCTCACCTAAGAGTGTTGGCCTTTTAAGGATTCACACTATTCAAGTGGGCAGGGACAAACTGTTCCCACTAGTGGCTGGTGTACATGGGACTGGTAGGCCAAAAAGCAGGGAGACCAATGGTAGGTGGAGCCAGAATGAATGACAGGCAGAGCCAGCTAATTCTACGATACGATACGATGATACGATACAATACGATAATCTTTATTGTCATTGTACCATACAGAACAATGAAACTGAAAAATCTACATAAGACATTAAAAACCCAACAAGCCTGCTATCCCAGCTATCCCAACCTGGTTAGCCCCCTAAAAACTCTGATACCTCATTTTTAAATACAATATACTCCCATACAGACTCCTTACAATGCATTTAAAACCAAATTGGCATTTGGGTAGAAACTGTTTCTCAGGCAGCAAGTCCTAGTCTTTATAATCCTGTACCTTCTTCCAGAAGGCAGAAGCTGAAAGAAATCATATCTGGGGTTCTAGTTTTGTCCCCCATCCTCCTCCTTGCTGAGTTCTACAAGAGCAATGCAAAGACCAAGAAGGGGGGAGTTGATAGGCAGTGCCAACACCTAGAATGGTTGTAAGAAGCAAGGAAGGCAAGTGAGAGCTGGCTGAAGGCAGACTGAGGTCGGGGCAGCACCCCATTGTCATGATGCTGTCAGCAGCTCCCGGCTGGATGCCCAGGAAAGTCTAAAGACAAGGAAAGTTTCTTACAGTCCTTTTTTATTTCATTCTTTACAGAGAGAGACTATAGAACCCAGCCCCTTGGATAATGGCGTTGTCCCAAGTGACTCTCCACTCCCCGTCTCTCCCACTTCCTCATTTGTCACTTCTATGGGTGCTGCTATGTGCCCTTTGTCTTTGAGCTCTTTGCTCTCCTACTTTTAAGGTTGCCAGGTTCTGGGAGACGGTGGGTCTGGAATGCTTTCTAATGACAATGTGTCAGCCGGGTGTTGTTCTGGCTCTACCATGATTTCCCAACTTTCCTCCTCATGCTGCCTCTGAGCTGCGACCTCCCTCAAACCCCTGTTGTAAATCTATACTATCTTCCTCTTCCTCCTCCCTGGAAGGGTCAGGATGGGGAGATGGTCTCCACCATTCCTCCTCTGCCCAGTCCCTGACACCCATCACTCCCCATAGACACTCTTCCACTGCCTATTTCCCATTCCTAGTTCAAATCTCTCTATTCACCTCCAGCCTTGGTTGGAGCAAATTGCTCATTGGGAGCTTCCTATGGTTCTTCTTTGCTTGTGAGTAGTGAAAATAAAGCAGGATTAACACAAGCCACTAAACTGCCTCCTTCTTGCTAAAATTTCAGTAAGCAAAAAATTATTTCACAGTTAAGAATTATTTGGTTCTTAGACCAACTCACTTCTTCCTTCAGCACCAGACTTGAGTTTGTCTTCCAGGAAGCAGCTTCTCCTTCTACACCAATGAGCTACTTTTTGCTATGTATGCACAATCTTATCTGTACCCTGAAAAAAATGCTGCAGACTTTGTGAATAGGGCCTATGTATACACCTCTGCTATCAGTATAGCTTCTGCTGTAACAATCTGCTCTACATGCTGTGGTTGGATCTTGGCTAGCAGACACACTCTTGCTTCCACTCTGTGCATTGATTGTACACAAGATTTGTTTCCTAAACAGGGCTCAAGATGCAGATAGGTAGCCGTGTTGGTCTGCCATAGTCAAAATAAAAAAATTCCTTCCAGTAGCACCTTAAAGACCAACTAAGTTAGTTCTTGGTATGAGCTTTCGTGTGCATGCACACTTCTTCAGATACACTGAAACAGAAGTTGCCAGATCCTTCTATATAGTGAGAAGGTGGGGAGGGGTATTACTCAGAAGGGTGGTGGGAATTGGAGATTGGCAGGTAGCTGAGATGAGCCTGTTGACGACTCTTAACGACTGTAATAGGTCTTACAGGAAAAGGCAAGGGGTGAGAAGGTGAGAAATGGCTTAGTCATGTATAATGAGATAAGAATCCAGTGTCTTTGTTAAGACCAGGTCTCTCCATGGTTTTAAGTTTGGTAATGAGTTGCAATTCAGCAGCTTCTCTTTCCAGTCTATTTCTGAAATTCCTTTGTAGTAAAACAGCTACTTTGAGATCTTGTATAGAATGTCCTGGGAGACTGAAGTGTTCTCCTACTGGTTTCTCTGTTTTGTGATTCTTGATGTCAGATTTATGTCCGTTTATTCTTTGGCGTAAGGTTTGGCCTGTTTGTCCAATATAGAGAGCTGAAGGACACTGTTGGCATTTGATGGCATACACAATGTTAGACGATGAGCAATTAAATAGTCCCAAGATGGTATGTGTGATGTTGTTGGGGCCAGTAATGGTGTTGTCTGGGTGTATGTGGCAGCAAAGTTGGCATCTGGGTTTATTGCAGGCTCTGGTGCCAGTGTCCGTGTTAAGTCTGGTTGTAGTATTATTGTGGGTTAGGAGTTGTTTAAGATTGGGTGGCTGTCTGTAGGCAATGAAAGGTCTTCCTCCCAGAGCTTGAGAAAGAGAACTGTCATTGTCCAGGAGAGGTTGTAGATCTCTGATGATGCGTTGTACTGTTTTAGCTTGGGAGCTGTATGTGATGACTAGAGGTGTTCTGTTATTTTCTTTTTTGGGTCTGTCTTGCAGTAAGTTCTCTCTGGGTATCAGTCTGGCTCTGTTGATCTGTTGTCTAACTTCATCTGCTGGGTATTTTAGTTCTGAAAAGGTTTGCTGTAGATCTCTTAGGTGAGAGTCTCTGTCTGTAGAATTGGAACAGATGCGGCTGTAACGTAGTGCCTGGCTATATACAATGGACTGTTTGGTATGTTTGGGATGGTAGCTAGAGGGCTCAAGAGTTGAGGATAAAACAAACAAGTGATGTACATGCATGTGTGAACATCTTGTGGTAGGAAAAGAATGTGTGAATGGAGCCTCCACAGGTTCCCACAGTACTTTGTTCAACCGGTGCAACATCTTGCAATGTAGGTTAATTTTCTGTTGTACAGTAGCATGCACTATTTTCTTTGTTCATATAAATCACCTGCAGTGGCGTGAACGAGTTAAAATACATTTATTTCCCTCAGAACTGCTCTAGAGTCAGCTATGCTGGTGGTCTCCACAAGAAATTCAAACTCTCTGCTGACCAAGTGAAAAAACACATGTTCATGTATCAGGAGGATATATAATCTTAGTTGAGTCAGTCTCAGTGACGATTCCACTCAGTGAAATCTTCACTTGGATCTCAGGTCTTAGGAATTTCGTGAGTCTCAAACAGCTAGAGAGAAGACTGTTAAACCTGAAGGATTTGACTGCTATTTTCCCTCCTTTCTCCTTCAGACTCTTGCCATTTCTCCCCCTGCAGTGGAAAGATTTTTGACTTTTAAAAATTCACATATAAAACAGTCTTAAGAAGCGTTGGCCACTGGTTCCCTTAAGAAAATAACATTCCAGAACCCTAAAAGCTGCAGTGTGTTTAGAAGCTTGTCATTTGAGAGTCTCTTTAGTTTGGCCCTCAAAGCTCAGCTTCCCAATATGTTCAGGAAGTGGTGCTGTCAGTCTTGTGAGCATATATGAGAATTGTTGGGCGGGGTGGTGGTAGCAGAGAACATAGTGCAACACTAACTTCAGCACAATCGTGTCAGTTCCTAGTATGCCCTCAAGGAAAAGTGTGAGCAGGGGAGTCTCTGCTTTCCTTCTGTTATTCCCCTCAGTCAAGTTCCAGGTGGGTGTCCCTGTGGCAACACAACACATATAGTGGCAGATTGGGGGAAGTGAGGGACTCTTCTCTCCTTCCTCATTTTGCCCCTCATTTTTAATGGGTGCTTTCTTTCCTACAGAGGTTCTGCCAAGTGAGTGGGAAAGGGTGAGATTTTTTGTTTGTGCAAGAGCAAGACAAAGGTGTGTCTGACCACTTTGAACTAAGGTGGGCATAGGTTTCTAGGGACGCTGCTGCCTCAGGTGATAAGAGAAAAGCCCCAAGGAACATGTGGCAGCTGGGCTCCACCAAAACACTCTGACAGTGATGATCTACTGGTGAGAGGAATCTAGTATGGTAGCTCTTCCCTGCTCAACCTGCTCCTACACAAACCCTTGTTAGCAAAGTCACTTAAATAATGCAGAGTCCAGAGCGAAAAGAGAGATAGCACTTTACGGAGGCAAATGAACAAAATCCTGTGAAATATACTCGGAGTCAAGAGTGGATTTCATGCTCTTTATTCAGCTCATAGTGGTGAGGAGGAATGGAAGTTCCCCCAGAATGTCTGCTTTAAATACATTATTTACACAATGGGCCCCATGTGATTGGCTAATTCCAGGATTCACCTGTAGGCCAATCAGGTTGTGGATTCACTTCCACCTGGAGCTGGATTGGGTGGCTCCTGTGGACCAATCAGACTGC
Organism: Podarcis bocagei; assembly: GCF_964188305.1. Classification (NCBI taxonomy): domain Eukaryota; kingdom Metazoa; phylum Chordata; class Lepidosauria; order Squamata; family Lacertidae; genus Podarcis; species Podarcis bocagei. The sequence goes on from NC_138128.1 coordinate 61,123,178, forward strand.
TGCATTTTGGATCCTATTCAACTCAGTACATAACACCCTGTGTAAGTTGAGGGTTAAGTTACAGAGAGGTTTTGTCTTCCCTCAGAACTACCTGGCCAATGAAAGCACATGCCACCTCAGTGAAGTTCATGCCACTCTGCTTGGTTGTTAAGCAGCACGCCCTCTTCTTGGTTAGCTGAGTTACTAATCGCAAAATTCACTCTTAAGTCACACATGGAATGATATCTGCTGTTACACTTTCTGCAGCCCTCATACGAGACTTCTGAATAAAAACTGAGGCTCCGAGGCAAAAGAAAATCCAACTCTATTTTATGGCATGGGAGAGAGAAAGGCAAGAGCAAAGGAAGGACAGGAACAAATGGCAATTGTTTATAATACCCATTTTGTGAAGAGAGTGTTATTTCTCCTCATTGGAGAGAGAGCTACAGAAATTACTTCTGCGCCAATGGTGTAAGCTTACTCCTTTCTTCAGTTTGCTAAATGCTGCAGGGTTTTTTTCTCCCTCTTCTGGATATACACATACACAATTAAGTTTTCTTTTTTGCAGGCTAATATCCTGAAGTGTTTGGAGGCCCATCCAAGAGCCATCTGTTGCTTACCTCTGTGTTCTCCAGTTTGGGAGACCTCATGGAAAATTCAACACAGATTCATCTGCAGACAGAACAACAAAGTCAGCATTTAACTGTGCTGAATTTTACAGAATTTTCTCCTGTGGATGGTATTGATATCTTTTAAGTGAACGGAGTAATGTGGGAATGATTCTCTAAGTTATTGACAGGTGTCCAGAGAGGAGCTGTGTAAGAAACATTTTGATCCTTGAGAATCGCATCATAATGGATTGGGCTAATCTCCTGGCTTTTCAGATCTGTCCATGTCTAAGACATATCTAAGGTCACATTGTAGCTATAGACTAATCAGACTTCTTGCTTTATCTTGCTCAGATGCCAAGTTAAAGCACTTCCCAGGCTCTGACACCATTCCTGTTATAAAAGGTCAGAGTTCCCAGATACACCGGAAAATATCACAGACATCCAGAGCCTCACATTCACTTAATAGCCATGGTATTGGAAAATATTTTTCTAACTGCTGGGAACGGTGTGTGAAATCCATGCCAGGACCTATTTCCTTCAAATATTCGGACAGTGGAAGAAGTTGATTTCAGCTTCTGCATTTTCAAACTGCAGTTGAAAGCTTGCACTACAGCTTGGGTGTGTGTGTGTGTGTTAGTGGTAAAGTCGTACCTCAGAAGTCGAGCAGAATCCATTCTGGAAGTGTGTTTGACTTCTGAAATGTTTGATTTCCAAAGCACAGCTTCTTATTGGCTGCAGGAAGCTCCTGCAGCCAATCGGAAGCCATGGAAGCCCCGTTAGACGTTCAGCTTCCAAAAGAACATTCAGAAACTGGAACGCTCACTTCTGGTTTTCGATTGTTTGGGAGCCAGAATGTTCGACTCCCAAGGCATTCAGTAGCCGAGGTACGACTGTGTATCCCATTGTAAAGGGCTGCCTAAATGAAGAAAAGGGAGCTGACCAGTCATACCACTATTTCTATTTCATTTAACAGGATAGGTTTAGGGTGGCAGAGTCCACAACCAATCACAAACTACCTGCCCTGTGCGGGAAAGAGGAAAACATGTAGGACAGATTGCATATGTAAGCCTAGCACATGAAATAGTATTTAATCGAGTAAGTCAGAGATCCTCAGAAAACCAAGTCACTTCTGTTTAGGTACCTTAATGAATGTTAAAATGTTTTGATCTCGATTTAAAATTTAAGATGGTGCTTAGCTTTGAATCCCAGAGAGAATCCTAGCTGAATTATTTTCACTATCCTTTTGATAGCAATTTAATATGCTGCTGATTCTCCCCCCCCCAAAAAAAAGAGGAAGACATGCTGGAGACTGCATTCATCCACTTGTCCATATATCTATATATCCTTTGTTTGAGTACAGTGACTGGTTTTCAATAAAACCCCAGACACTTCACTTTTGCTTATGCTCACCTTCTCTATAGCTATGTTTGTATAATAAAGGGAAGGATAGAGTATGGGGTAGCTACCAACATCTTGATTACTGGATACCATCTCTCTCTGTTCTGATTTCATGCTATTTCCTTTTCATCCAGCACCATAAGAAGCCCCCTTTCTACAGTGCTGACACTAGAATATATCTATAAAATACTTGTATTAAATCCAATAAAGCTGTGTTTTTTACTCGTGTATAGTAATACTCTGGATAAATCTTCTTAAGCTTTCTGGGTCTTATTTGACACTAAATTAAAATCTGGTCTTGTATGGCATGTTCATTCCCTCACTTGTCTCTATTGTCTATGTCTTTCATTTGATATCAGAAAATCACCAGGGGAATGTCAACCTATATTTCCCCCTTTGAAGAAATTCATACACACCGATGCTGCTGGGCAGTCTTCAAGGTCGTTATTGTAATGCTTGGAAATTATCCCTCCAAAGTCTAATCAGTATTTTCGTTTGTGCTCCTTTATGTTCTGATTTCTGAAGTTTTCTTGCATAGATCAGCTTTTAATCAATCAGTCATTCTACACTTGTATAGCACTTTCATGCCATGGATCTGAGGAATATTTCCAAACAATATGATAATGTATACAATTACCTACAAATTATAGAGAGCTAAATTCTGGAACCGAATGCAAATTGTCAGATAGCTACTTCAGTGAGCAAGTTCACCAATTTCTAGAACCTCCTGTGCCAGAAGAAAAATAATAATACCATCTTTAAAAGAGAGAGAGAGAGATCTATGAAACAACAATTTCTAAACTGTGTGATAGCAGCCATTAGGCCTGCATAATTGACTTTGGTACACAAATGATAAAGGGCATGAAAAAGGCATAAAAATACCGCTATATTACTAGTTAGCAAGCAGGGTTGGAAACCGTAAGGTAATTTGTCCTTTCATGTACCTTCCAGAATTTTACGGATGAAAATAGGTGCATTTGATTTATATTGAACAGGCAAGTGGCTCCTACTGTGATAGTGTGCAAGCAAACATAAATGAGCTATTGAGAGCCCGTCATGCGCTGAATGCAGTGCTGGAGACTGAACTTCCAGTTGCTCCTCAGGGTCGCCTTGAACATTACAATCAAGTGGCAATGGCAGATACTCGAGTAACTTGCACATCTGCTTTTATTATATAGGAAGTGGGTATTTTCCCCTGTGAAAGGAGACATGTGGACCTTAGATGCACAGGGAATTCAAACATCATTATGCAGGAGAAGTGTGCACTGTCCCTCTTAGAAAGTTCAACTGGGAGCACAAAAACTGAACTCATACACCTGCTGCTTCTGATTTGACAATAATGCCCAAATCCACACTCAGCTATAAAACTTCCTTGCTGGGTGGCCCTGGGGTAAGTCCCAATCTCAAAATAACCCTATTTATAGGGTTATGTTCAGAACAGAAGGAGGGTGGGCATGGAATACCCAATAAGGTTATGAAAAATATCATGGCAAGCCCACTTGCATCTTCATCTCAAATAGGGGCTTCCAATGAATGGGACCAGCATCCTGAGCCAGAAATTTCTGCAAATTTCTGTCAAAATTTGGCTCTTAGCTCAATTTCAGGAGGAAAGATGCTGTGTGAGTCTTTCTGTTGTGTGAAGATGATTCAAGATGCTTGAAGAGCTCAAAGAAGACATTGGAATGGTAGCACCAATTTTCCTGCAGAAATTTTACAGTTGTTCAATTCTTGAGCCAAGCCCTGACAATTTGGTACATGAAATGGTAAGGTTTATCTTCATATTTCAGAGTTCAAAGTCTATTCCTAATGGGGAAAATGGCATTCTGATTTTCCCAAGTTGTTCTGGGATATATGCGCCGAGTGAAATACCCTAATTTACCTCATTTTGCAAATTATGAATTACATACCTCTTTATCAGGTGTGTAGGAAAATGTTCTGAAATGTAAATTAGTAAATTGCTTCAAATCCCTGGAGGAGAAATGCTCAAGAAACAGATATTAATGTTTAACTCCTCCCTGTAAACCTTGTGCTACTTGCAAGGCATCACTAACAGCATCAACCAGGCCCTCTTTCTATAACTGAGAATAGAAGCCAAGAAGATAGGAGGGTACTTTCTATGGCTCAGAGTGGTACTAAGTCTTTCTTTGGAACTCTGCTGTCAGCTACACAAGAGGAAAGCCGAATGCTTTATAGGAGATCGTGCAGTCCAACCTAAAAGGACTGGCACAGGAGATATTCCAAAATAGGAAAAATTGCATCCAATTCCCAATATTAAAATGAAAGTAGACCGTTGCCAATATTGTTGGATTTAAGATTTGGAATGAGGTTATTCAGACTATGCCCCTGTTCTGTCATTACATCAGAAATGAACAATTCTGTAACAAACATATTCCCAAAGGCAGATTTACAGCCATTATTATGGGTTCCCCCCCACCTCTAAATGTTTGGACCTCATTTTCTGCGCACCTGCTGTTTGAATCTGTATACGGTCACTCTGAATTCTACACTACAGCAGAAAATGTTATTTCTTTAAAAACGTATCTGCTTATCTTAAACAAAAATCAGTACAAGAGAGGAAGATTAGATACAAAATACAGCTTATTTCACACTGCTGTCTTGTAGTGCCTTGACATCATAGGCCAAATTTGAAACTTCCTGCTTACATCAGGAACAATGTATTATTGGAGTCACTGACCTGCAGGAAGATGAGCAACAGATCTTTGACTTCCCAAAGCAGAGGCATTTATAACTTCTAAAATGATTGTGTTATCTACTTTGTAACACATAATCTTTCTTTCATACTCACAATATGTTGTTTCTGGTTTTTCTCCTTAAAGAACATTGGTGTGTGATGGCTATTTGATTACAGTAGCTGGGCTATCACTAGGGGTGTATCTGATCACTGCAGAGTGAGGCATTATCATTTTATTATTGACAAGGTTATGTTAATATTGCTTGATAGTCTAGGATGGTCAAGGGATGTCTCTTTATAGGAACTAACTTTTAGAAGATGGTTTGTTGATTCAGCGATCTCCCAAGAATGTTTTGAATAGGAAATCCACCAGGTGGCAAATCTCCCAACCTCATAGCTGGGGGTGGGGGGAAGTATGGATGAAAGCCTATGGGGCAGTGGATCTGTTGCATGCTATGGGTGTTCACGCAGCTTGTGGCCACCTATGCTCTACATACACTTTTAAATACAGTGGTACCTTGGTTTACGAACATAATCCGTTCCGGAAGTCTGTTCTTAAACCAAAACCATTCTTAAACCAAGGTGCACTTTCCCTAATGAGGCCTCCCGCCACTGGTGCCCTTCCACCATTTGATTTCCATTCTTAGACTGAGGTAAAATTCTCAAACCAAGACACTATTTCCAGTGTTGCGGAGTTTGTAAACCAAATCGTTCTTAAACTGGACTGTTCTTAAACTGAGGGTATATATCAAATATTACAAAACACTAGCTTCCATTCACATGCATGGAAGGCAGTCCCATGTTTAATCTGAAACAGGGCCATACTTTTAATGCTGCACCTGAAGTCACATCTCTTTCCTCCAAGAATGGCAAATTCAATGCATTTGGTCTAGCATTCACTACAACATCTCTCATTGGCTGGGATTACGTCAGGAAATAAGGACCAAAGGGTAAAAAACTATGGTGCTGAAGTAACCCATGGAAACAATGGCTGTGAACAACTTCAAACAGTGTACTTCCCTGCAAGTAAAAAGCAAATATTTTTTTCTGGAGCGTTTTCATGCCTCTTAAAAGCAGAATGTTCGTCCCCAAAACATTTGCAGGCAAATATTTGACACAGCTCTCATTCTGGAAAAAATGAAGTTATTTTTTCACACCCTGGTTAGCATTTGCCTGTGGAGCTTTTATGCCTATTATCAGAAGTTCACAGAAGCAGCAGAGATTGCCATCTGGGCTCTTCCACTGGCATCCTTCATAACTACCCAAGACTAATAACGCAACATTATAAGCAGGATGGAAAATCTACACGTTTAGAAGTTTGTATACGCCACTCATTTAAAGCACAAACCCCAAAAGACTCATGGGAACCATAGTTTACCCACCACAAGCTACAATTCCCAGCACCGTTAATAAAATACAATGCCCAGGACACTTTGAGGGGGTAATGGGTTTTAAATGCATTGTGTGCACACATCCTAACTGGGGAAAAAACCCAAGAAGAAAATTGTAGGAACAAATGAACAGTTCTCACAACGGAGGGAGGAAGGTAGTGCCCACTTCAAGGACTGCTGGTTTTCAATCTATTCCTAAATAATCTGGAGTTAGAAGTAAGCGGTGAGGTGGTCAAATTAGTTTATTTTCTTAAATTACTGTTCTGCTGTTATCTTTGGAGTGAGCATTTATTTGCTACTGTTGCAAGGGCTGTTATAGGAACTGGAAAAAACTTACTTCCAATGAGGAAATGATCTAGTGGGTCTATTTCCAAACCAGGCTCACCTCACCAGTCCTGTGGCAAAGACTGCCATACCATACCAGTTGATATGGGGCTACATTTGCAATATATTATGAAATAATTTTAATACCTTTTTCCACAGTCATGACATCCCATAAAGAATCCAGGGGAACTGCAGTTAAAGGTATTGAGATTCAATATTATTGGTATGAATGGGGGGGGGGGCAGGAAGTAGGCAGTATTCACACCCTTCTAACCTGCTAGGCTAGCTTCCTTTGTTGAGGTGACAGCCTGGCTGAAAGGCTATTAAGGGAAACAAAGGAAAGGGACTCTGTGTGAGATGACCAGCTTGTAGCCTGTTGGAAGACAATGCTAGAGATTGGAGTAGAGTTTTGATGCTCGGAACCCCAACCATCATAGGCTCAGTTTGTACATGTGTACATAAACCATATATCATAAAGACACCACAGTCTCAATTGTGCCTCATTTCCAAAAGGAAACATTCCGGTAAGTACCCGGAATCTCGCACTGCTCAGAGATTGAAGTGGCAATAGTAGTGATGATGATGATGATGATAACATAACCCCATCTTTCCTTTCCCAGGAGCCAGGACAGCAAACATACAAGTGAAAAAACAATTAAAATATCTACAATTCCAAGAGTGGTTTAATGATAAATCCCTCTTCCCAAGGGAGTGTGGGAATTTTAGCGCTGTGTGGGGAACAGGGATCTTCGAACAACTCTCAGCATCCTTAACAAACTGCAAGCAAACTCCCATAATTATTTCGGGGAAGTCATGTATAATAGTGCTTCAAATGTATGGTTCAAATGTGCTTGAAAAGAGACCTAACATACATGGGACAGAATAGGGTACAGTGAGAGCTCTGTCTTAAGAAACTTGGAAGTGACATCCAGGAAGATGTCTATGTTTGGGCAATAAAACATAAAATAACAAATAGCATTTCTAAGGTTTTACTGTTTGTTGAGATGATGAAATCATAATAATTTTCATTACATGCCCTAGATATGGTTGCTAAAATAAGGAAATTCTGAGATGAAAGAGGCATAGAGAGCATCAAAGAAACTGTTTAATATGTTCAGGAAAACCATGAATATTCATGCCAATGAAATCACGTTACAACCTAATGGAACAGCAGTTGACCACCATGCTGCTGAAATGTAATTCAGGCATAAATATTCGGATACCTTTCTACAGTGACAAACCTCTGGAATTGCAGTGGAAATAAAAGTATATAGCATAACTCATAACCAATGTATTATTCTTGGATGAAACACACATACTAATAGGAAGAAGGGGAAAAGAGTCTTGTCTCTTGCATTGCGAGGTTGAAATTTTCACTGTTGTACAAGAACTTTAAATGATGCAACATGTGAGGTTGAAAGGCATTCCCCAACTTAGTGAAATATGATCATTAGCAGGCCCACTAGTGCAAGCTTTTAAAGCAGAGTCATCTGTTAAATTCAATTTTATTTCACTGACTGGTGATTCAGATGAGTCTTTTCCTTCCTGGAATGGTCATCTATGTGCATGATCTTCAAAAGCAGCATTTAGTTGCCAACTTCATTCCCAGTTCTACTCTTACTCACACAGCACACTTGGATCATAATGCCTGGCCACACATAACCCCACAATAAAACAGAATGAAACGTTTATTGCCTACAAATGACATTGTCTCACTGCTGCTGAGACAGCCCAAAGGTTCAGGTCATTCAATTGCTTTGTAGTGTTAAGCAAATGAAAAGAACTGAATTGACCATTCTAATACAAGGGGCCTATTGTGTTCATTCTTGACCCATGCAAGATCACATTGTTATTCAAATATTTTCATAATTGCCCCAATCCAGCGCTCCATGTGTGCTTGAATGCTAGCATAGAGCTCTTATGCACCCCCTTCCCTTTCAATGGATGGAGCAACAGTTCCGCATATGCTAAAATGTGTGCACACAAATATGCACCCTCCCTTTGCATGCCAGGATGCTCTTGTCTATGTGACTGATTGCTGGTTCAAGGCCAATGCCGTGTAAATTTGGGGAGGTGTATAACTGCTATGTTTCCTGGCTGTATCATAGGAAAACACCGTAAATGTTCTATCAGAGGCAATAGATGAATTGCTACTGTGCCCAGCAACTTATGTTTAGTATCACAATTTTTGTTATAATTAGATAATTCTGTTACTGCATTTTTAAGTCTTTCACTTCCACTTCACTTCATGAATATGTAAAAAATATATATAGATAATTTAACCATTGAGTTACTTCACTACCCAGTTCATTTAGCTCTGCAGTGTTGCACAGACTTAATGATGGTTCTACAAATGACTTGCTTGTTAAAGCTCCAAATTTAATAAGAAATTTATTTTTGCTGACAGCTCCACTGTACTTAGCATTCAAAATATCAAAGGACAATTGCCAAATGTTCATAATGCAAGTTGTCAGGAGTGCAATCTGGAATAATGGAATATACATCTTGCAAACTTGCACTTTGATATGGCAAATCACTTGGTCAGCAAGCAAATTGATTCATTTATGATTTCCTATTATTGCAAGTAGTGGGTATGTTTTTACAAGAAGTTCCACTCTCTGAAGACTTACAAATGCCATCATGTAAAATCACCTACAGAACAATATCAGTTATGAATATCAGTCACACTGAGTATACTGATACCGAGTACATGGATAGAAAATTTGCACTTGCCATAAAATTATTTTCTCACAATTCAAAATGTCACAAAGGATTTAAAAATGATGATGAGATGATGATGATTTGGCTTTCAATTTTGGCTTATTTTCTGCTTAACATTAATCCAAAACACAGGGTCAAATTGCACATTATGTTAACCAGGGGAGCATCCGCTTTTTTTAGGGAGAGCACCCAGGAAGTAAGAGGGGGTGGGAACACAAAGTGCCCATTGACGTCAAGTGTTATTGGGTTAAGTAGAATAACCATGGGGATAATGTGGAGACTAAAGCCATACTGCACGCAGCATTCATATAGGTGCTCTACTTCAACATAAACACTTCTGTGCTTGAATCCTGACTGTACGAGACACTAGGCCAGTTCACATGTACCAATCCTGGATTAGCGCCAAGTTATACATTATGTTAGTCATGCTTTAAAGTAAATGTCTTTAAACAGGCCACTTATTTTGAAGAAAAAAGGCAGCAGTTTAGGAGGTGTGATATTGTCCTTCGCCTCAGGCACATAAATGTCTGGGGCTGGGCCTGCTTACAGTCTTCGCATCTGTTCCGACTGCTGCAGTACCATTTCTCTATATGATTTATTATTATATTCCGCTGAATATTAGAGTTCATTTCTTAACCCAGCTGTGCTATACACACCCCACAGTCAGCTGGATCCTTCCATTTGCTTGGGGAAGGAATGCATCAGTGATACCAAAGCTCTGACTCTGTTTTATTTCAGCCTTGATGGGACATCAGGAAAATAATAAAAGAGGATCAAACTGGGACATTAACCGGTAACAACGGACTGAACCTGGTGCTTTTCATTCAGCAAACCCTTTTTGTCCATTTGCAAGTGCCCTTAATTTAGAAAGCAGATTTTTTACTACTATTCTTTGGGCACTGACTCAGGACCAGCTATTGGCAGTCCTCTGCTGTCGGCTGGCCCTTGGCAAAACATTTGGTCTGATCTATTCTCAGAAACTCACTTGCCAGCTGTCTAAAATCTATTCAGAGCTCATCTGTGCTTTGGAATTGCTTCTGACCTGAGGGTTATTGTGATTGATAATGTAAGCAGATCTTCAAGAAGATGAAGAAGAACCAGCTGACTATATGATCAACAGGCAAATCCTTGTCAAATGTGTTTAACTGTAGTAGAACCATCCCGATGCCACTTGTTTGGCTACTTATTACAGCACCAAGGCCCCCCAAACCCCTTTCTGCCCATAGCCAGGGAGGGTAAAACATTATGGTTCATCCTGTGGAGGCCGTGAGTATTATTTGCGTATTATGGGTGACCCCAGTATTTGAACGCTGCTCACCGTGTGGGTGACTATGAAAACAGAAAGTCTCCGACCAGCTCCTGGAGCACAGTCGACATGAGCAGACATGCCACTAGGGAGGACAACTGTTCACATCCATATCTTCATCTGAGATTAATAGGAAGCTGAGATGAATGGGAAGCTGTGGGGGACATCAATCTGCAAATCACACCTCTTCTATTATTCAGATGATATTGCTGGATTAGGGCAATGATCTATCTCCAGGTTGTTATCTCTCTTGTTATTATCTCTCTCAATGGCCATCGTTCTTATTCTAAGTACCACAGGGTTGGTCAGGAATTAGAAGTGTTATGTCTCCCAAGTTATGCATCCTCTGTAAAAGAACCCCCACTCCTAAACCCAGTATGTGATGTAGAACATGTTCAAAAATGATTGGGAAGATGCAAAGCTATCTTATAGTGAGTCAGACAACCAAATTGTCTAGCTCAGTATTGTTGACATTTTCCAGGATTTTAGGCAGGGGCTCTCCTAGCCCAATCTGAAGTTGTTGGGGGTTCAACCTGGGACCTTTAGTTTGCAAAACATGTGCTCTGCCACTGACCCATGGCTGACCATTAATTCTTCTTAGGTTTTCTAATGCGTTTCATGCTTTGAATTTAAAAGGGCACACACAAGCGAATGAGTATTTCCATGGCATTCTTAAACCAAGGAATTCCAGTACTGGTTGTGATCAGAAGAGTAGACTAAAGTGTTGTTGATTTAAATATAAAAATATAAAATATTTCAAAGGAGCATAGTAAACAAATAAGGTGTCTTGCAAAGTCAGCACTGTGGAGTCTGAAGGACAGCTGAACAACCCGAAAACCAGGCACATGTTAATGTAATACTTTAGCCTGCAGTTTTGAGAATACATGCCATGACCCTTCCTCAGTTTTTCTTCAACTCTTAATAGCACATAACTCAGACGTAGTTTCTACCTGAGTGGAACATCTGACTTTGTTTTACAAGTAATTCATTAATGAGTCACCTACATGCCTTAGGTGGTTTATATCCATTATCCCCACTTAAGAGTTTGGCCTCAGGATGCCTTTCAATATAAATAATCTTCGAAGATGCTTGTATAGCAGAAATGTGTTTCTTTTTATAGCAAATCTGAAATTAGCTAATTTTATTTGACTTTCTTTCTCGAGATGAGCATGAATTATGAAATACCATACAGCTGGCACGAAATTTACTAATATGGCAGGGCTCCGACAAACTCTGCACAAATACACAGAACACATGTTCCAGTCATTTTTCTCTACATGACTTTTAACTGGTCAGGTGGAGTTTTAAAGTAGACCTTGACGGATGAAAAGTCATTTTAAATTGCATCTCACATTTCAGAAATAATTCTTTAAAGCTCTCGGTACTTCCTCCATGATTTATATTCTTTTTCGTGTAAGTCCTCTGAGAGGGTCAGGAGATCCCAGTTCAAGGAGTAGCTTTGGTATTATCCCACTCCCCCAAATCATCTCCTGCCTGTAGTTTTCTATTAAGGTAAACTGGGAAAAATAAAACATTAACTCTGCTAAAAAGGAATCTTACTTTTAGATATATTGAACCAAATGTATAACATATTGCTTTCCAAGAAAAATGATAACTACTCTAGTGACTACATAAATTGTTTCAATGTTCAAAGTGGAACAAAATTACTAGGCTTCCATGGAGCCAACCAATGGAGTGCAAATGATTCATGCTGTCTACCAAGTATGTGTTGCATTTGTGTTTCCCTCCCTCTTTCCATTTAGGAGCTCAGCTGAGTATCCTGTAAGGTAGGGTAGGCTCAAGGCTTCATGAGCTTTGCCACAGAACAGATATTTGGACCTGGGCTTTCTGAAACAGCAATCGTTGTTGAAAGGTGGAAAGCCTTTACAGGTGGAGAAAGTTATTTGGAACAGACACACAAACCACTCTTCGTTTCTCTTTGTTTTTCATTTTTTTCAGTTCAGCTGCCTGTACTTCCAGATCAGTTTGCATTTAAAATAAGTTCACATGAAAATCTGTGAAAATTTTTGCACGCTCTTCACCGAATATACACATTTTTGCATGCAGTTATGTCCCAATATAGGGGACGCGGGTGGCATTGTGGGTTAAACCACAGAGCCTAGGACTTGCTGATCAGAAGGTCAGAGGTTCAAATGCCTGCAATGGGGTGAGCTCCCGTTCCTCGGTCCCTGCTCCTGCCAACCTAGCAGTTCAAAAGTACGTCAAAGTGCAAATAGATAAATAGGTACCACTCCGGTGGGAAGGTAAACGGTGTTTCTGTGCGCTTCTCTTGTTCACCAGAAGAGGCTTAGTCATGCTGGCCACATGACCCAGAAGCTGTACACCAGCTCCCTCGGCCAATAAAGCGACATGAGCGCCGCAACCCTTTACCTATGTCCCAATATAAGCATTTTTTGCAAACAATTTTCCCTAATTTTTTTTTTTTACTAATATAAGTGTTTATAATCATTTCTAATACTCCCCCCCAAAAAATAACGTAAAAATATAAATACAGCAAATGAATGCACACTTTTCTCTAATATGCACTTTTCTCCACATTGTGGAACCACACCTGTGAGCAGTCCCGAATTGACCGGGACATCCCAGAATTAAAGAAGCCACCCTAGCTTCTGATTGGATGTCCCATTTTCAGTGCTGAGTTTTTCCACGAGTCAGCTGACTCCTGTGAGAGCTCAGCACGCAAAGATGCACATCTTACATGCGAAAACAGGCACCCAAGACGGAGCCCATTGAGGTGGAGCAGAGGGAGTTTCTGCTGGTGCAGGCAAGGCTGCCACCATTGGCCCCAGAGGCCATGTCTCCTCTGCCTGATATCACCCCCACCAGAGGAAGAAAAGAAGACAACAAAGACAAGGATGGCAATGGGGAAGAGGAGGAGGAGAAGGAGGTGGAGGTACTGGTCTGGCACTCACTGAAGGAGCTGCCTCCGGTAACAGAGACAGGGGGCTGGGGCTGGCAGCAAAAGATACATGTCCCGAATTAATCAGCAGAATGTGGGTAGGTAGGCAGAACTACACTGCAAAACTGGGAAAAGTATGGAGGCCAGCTGTGTTGTGGTTCAATGAGCAAGCCTCACATGCTGCAGCTATCGCTGGGCCACACCATTCCAACTGCAAGTGGGGGGTGGGGTGCGAAGTCTTTCAACAATCCTTCATAAACGCACCCAAACACTGCACATAATGAAGCTAGCATGTCACTCAAGCATTCCAGTTTTATACATGCAGGTGGTTGTACTAGGGAGGCATTCAAACATACCATTCCCCATCCTAAGTGGTACTGCCCAGCAAGATATGCATTGTACCAGGTTGCTGATAATGTAGTAAAGGTAAAGGTACCCCTGCCCGTACGGGCCAGTCGTGTCCGACTCTAGGGTTGTGCGCCCATCTCACTTAAGAGGCCGGGGGCCAGCGTTGTCCGGAGACACTTCCGGGTCACGTGGCCAGCGTGACGAAGCTGCTCTGGTGAGCCAGCACCAGCGCAGCACACGGAAACGCCATTTACCTTCCCGCTATAAAGCGGTACCTATTTATCTACTTGCACTTAGGGGTGCTTTCGAACTGCTAGGTGGGCAGAAGCTGGGACCGAACGACGGGAGCTCACCCCGCCGCGGGGATTCAAACCGCCGACCATATGATCGGCAAGTCCTAGGCACTGAGGTTTTACCCACAGCGCCACCCGCGTCCCATGCTGATAATGTAGTTTGCCTTTAAAAATAATCTTTGCGAGACAATCACTCTCACCCCAAACAAACCCATCACTAACACCTCTATTGAATCCCTCACTTCCTGCTCTTGCCTAGGACACAGCAAACCCTCCTGAGGTCGATGAGGGTGTTTAGACATCATCTGCAGTGCACCTGGGGAACGGAGTGTAACTGTAGGAATGGAAGCCTGACTGAAATCAGTATCAATTTAAAGACTGCCTACAAAATCAGTACATATTAAGGGCAGCTGCATAAATCAGCTTAGCTTTACAGAAGGCTTCATAACTGTATTATTTAATGTAATAATAACCTTGTCCTTCCTCTGTGGGAATGAAGTAAGTGAACATACATTTTCGCTATATATCCCACTATATTTTGATGCTGAAAACAATAGAACTTTTTTATTTTACAGGCTACACCTTAAGAACAATCTTGTACAACAAACTAAATTTATATTTTCATATAAATTGTAACTCATTTTCAACACCATTTCCTATTATAATATTTATATTTTAATGCTCTCTCATAAATGGTTTTAATTTTGGTCTAGTTATAGTAGTCCATTTCCTTCATGAAGCTAATCCATGGTGTTTTAGCAAATGATAGGTTTTGCCTGTAAATAAATCATGATTCAATTCCCTCAATGCAATTAATTCCACATTCTTATTCCAATATTATAGCTTCTAGTGATCGTCCAGCAAATACTATTGCATACGCTCATTAGCTTTCTTTTCATTTTACAGTATACGATCATTATCTCCTAGGAGGCAAACTAACCACTGTTTGTCCCTAATCACCATTGAATCTAACTATTCTATTTTCTGTGTTGTAATTCTTACCACTGGAAAGCACCTGTGCCTCCAAGACGTCATCTGACAAACTGGGAAACTTTATTCAGGTTTCTTCATTTACCCACAAGAAGGATGAAATTGCCATTTGAATCAGAGCTCTTATTCTAATCCTAACATCCCATCTTCCTCTGTTATATGATCTAAGAGCATCTTGTAAATCATCTACACTGCTCATCTGCTCATTTTCTAATGGCAGATTTTAGTCTCGATTATGTCAAGGTAACAAATTTAAAATGCATGTGCAGGAACTAGGCTTACTTGAGGAATCCAGTACTTGAGATTTTAGAGGGTGAAGTGTTAGTGACACAAGAAGACCCGTTTTATATAGCTGCCATGTTACATACTCCTGTTGTGTCACGCCAGGCAAGATTGGCCTTACCACTAGGCAGAGTGAGAAGGGGCAGGTGCTGAAGGGCAACAGACCCCCCCCCCCGCGACCATCCTGAAGAGTCCCCACATCTCTAGCCATTGGAGAACAAAGCTATATGTGCCACAGGCCTGTCATACTCACACATCCTTTAAAACTAATCTGCTACCCTCAGGTGCATTAAAATGGCAGCCCCAAGCCACAACATTTGTAGGTTAGAATGGTTTTTGTTGCTGCTGGAGCAACCTGGGTCAGTGTAAGGAGATGGGAGGGAAGATGGGGTGAGGCCTTCTGAAGGAATTGGGCTATTGTCAACTGTTGCCAACCCCTGGCACTGTAACCATGATTAATTCACCATACTGGCAGCTGGCAGAAATTTAAAGTATGCCCAACGAGGCTAAAGATTACCCCTAGGTCTCTTCTGCTTGTTTCACAAAGGAAAATCACTTTATATAATGTAACCTCCTCGTACCTCAAACCTCTCACAGCACCAATCTTTTGCCCACAGTATATCGCATTGACACTTAATATTCAGCTCTAAAAACCTTACCGATATTTTAGAGAAATGAAAAATCCACATTTTAAAACCTACAGCTGCTGTTCATGGCTGAAAAATGATATTCCAGGGACTTAATACAATAAAAAAAAATATTATTAAAGTAAATCTACTGTATTGTGAGATCTTGTATTACATGCAGCACAGCCATAATACATCATATAATTTCATTAATTAAAAAGAAAATCAATTACTAACGCTTACATTATTCTGAAGCCTTGCTGTGTAACCACCACAAATATTCATTTAAGTAACAAGTACCAAATGAAAGAATGCCGTTTATGCTACATTTAGTCCATATGTGTCAAAGACAAATATGAATCATTCTTTCATTTGTTGCTCCAAAAGAATCTTAAGCAAGAACAAATGAAGTAGTATGAAATCAAGAAGACTTTGAAATGCTAACAAAATTGAGTGCTTCCTAGTGTGCTGCTTGGTGGAATTGTAAACAGACCAGTGGGAGAAAACAAAGGTCAAATAAACATGGCTAATATAAAAATGTTCACTCAATAATGTGCTAGACGGGCAACTTGATGCATGCAGCTCTAAAGGTGTGAGCAGCAATACTGACTTGGGTGACATCACAAATCATGTCAATCAATTAATTGTCTGTCATCATGCACTCCATGCTGCCTGGAATCCTATGGCATTCCCCAATGTAAGTCAGAGCTGGAAAGGGAGAAGAGCAGCTAGTAACAATAGACGGATAGACTCAGTGGAAGGGTCCAAAGTGGGGGAATGTAGCATCAAATTCACTTTGTCTAAGCCCCCTTCATGCATTACCTGAGAGAGAGGGGTCTATACAATGAGCTGGGAGTCGCTCTGCATCGCTGGCCCTGCCTCTGGCATTGTGCAATGAGGATGCACATCTGAAAAGAAGCCCTTGCTTTTCAGCTGCTCATGCATACAGGTTCCATACTACTAGAATGACCACACAAACGTTGGTGCCAGGCCAGCCCATCTGCACAATGCTGTGGGTGAAGCCAGTAGTGAAAGAGAGAGAGGCCCAGTGGGAAGCTTTCAAAGTCAGGTTGGTTTAGAAATTAAGTTGAGCTATGGCCAATGGGTGTTATTTTCAAAGCTTATCTTGGAAGGCAATCTTATGTGAGTTGAGATGAAGTCACCCATCCCGAATAGAGTCCTTCCCCCCCCCATCGCTTTTGATAGGGCATTAGATCACTTTAACAAATTAGTAAATTGTTTGGTATGTTCATCCCAATTACAGTTTGGAAAGCACATAGCATATGGGGGGAGCCAGGTAATGGCAAGTGTCTAGATATTCCAATGATGAGTCATTCCATCAAAGAGTGAAGTCCTGCAGTAATTTCACTATCCTGGCCAACATGTCAAACTGGGTACCTGAATCTACACTGAGTGTCAAAAGACAGATTTTTCATGAGACTTGATTTTAGCTTTGCAGTGTCATCACAATACCAATCAGTATTTTTTTGTAAGCAGGATTCCCTCCTTTGAAAGTAATCAACTTAGTCAGGTGTCAGAGGAAAATGCTACTTCCTCAGTCAAGGAATTTTGGAATGGGACTGCCCCTCAGCTGAAATAGGATTTTTTCCCCCAGTTGTGGACTCAGAAACAGTAGCAAGATGATTTACAGGTAAGCACTTAGTTCTCCCATCTGACTATTCACAGCTCCAATAAGTGACTTGAATTGTGTATGTGTAATGAAATGTCAGCCCATCTCTTTCCCAAGTTACTCTCCTACCCCAATCTCATTACGTTCCTCTTCGTCATATTGAACTGTACTCATCACTAATCTACTTACCTGTATGCCAAACCAAGTAATTTTAAAATGTATTATTCTTTGCTTTTTGTATTGACTCCATCTCCACCTCCTCCCCTTCCCCATTTAGTATCATTGGTACGGGACTCATAGTATCCATCCATTCATTTTCCTTCTTTCAAGCCATTGATATTTAAAGTGAATAATGTTGTTCTAACATTGATCTTGTTGCGCTTCACTAACTGCCAGGAATAAACAATATAAGTTTATGGCATTGATTTCATGGATTTCAATTTCCCCCCCAATCATGTTCTTGTTAAGCACCTTGTAAAATGCTTCATGTCACATACTCATCTCCTTTGCTTCATGATCTAAGTGTACCCAATAGGCTTCGCCTTGGGATTCCTCCCCCCCTCCCGCCTTCCCTTGTGGCTGGCACACTGCTGGTCAATGGAAACAGATCTAACAAAAACATCAACCATAATAGCACATGTAAAGTTGTTCTGCTACATGTGTGCTGCTGTGCTCAACCTGCTGCTATCCAAGCTGTTCCCAATCTTGCAACTTTCCATTGTATATTCAGCATCTTTCAGAGTTCTGAAAAAGTCAAATGCAAAAACAGACTACTTTCTTTAGCAATGTAAGACTAGCTTCTGAAAAGACTACATTTCAACATCAGCTCAGCCACAGACACTGGTAGAAGTCATGGCTGCATATCCTAATTCAGAATCTTCACTTAAGCATGCCTATTTCTAAGACAATTAGTCTGTGGGTAACATTTTTCTGGGGTCAACGGCCCTATCCTAGAAGAATGCAATTATGGCATGTTCCTTCCAGAGGAAATCATAGGGTAAAGAAAGCAAGTCTTTATGGTAATAGTTTCCTGTAAAGATACTTGTGCATTCCTTTCAACGACGGTGTCTGCATCTTGAGCATTTTTGTCTCCAATATCCTATCATGACATGTGTGTGTGTGTGTGTGTGTGTGTGTGTGTGTGTGCAACGAATACCAACAAAATGGACTATCCTGAGCAATAAAAGTTGAAAATTCAAAGCAGCTGAAAGGAACTAAAAAAGAAGGTGCCTTCTGAATTTTGGCATATCATCCCAATTTGTGCTTCTGTGTGCCTATGTGATTTGAAAGAGAATGAGTTGTGTTTTCTTTTTCCTGCTTAGCTGTTTTCACAGGCCTACCTGGAGTAGAGAATATTTCTGTGAACTGTGTATGCATAACCAAGACTCTTTGAACAAATCTGAATGGGCTTCCTGATGACACTGCATTCAGAGGACAACACAGAAAATGTGTACACAGAAAATGTAAACCCTAGTAATCTCCTTGCAGCTGAGACTGCTGTGCTTTAAATCCCCCATTCATAAATTATGTTGCATTATGAAACCATATTCCAGTACCATGTCTTTACAAAACCACCACCACCGCAATAACTTCCATTTCATGTAAATGAAAATGAACATTAGATGCAATGGGTGAAAAAAACCCTAAAGACTATCATGCTATTATGTTCATAGATGGCTGTGGATGAGAAGATGAAAATGTATTTTCCGTTACATACAGTATATGAGTGAGTCATCTATGAAAGGTTGTAACTCAGTAGTACAGCATTTGCTTTGCATGCAGGAAGTCCCAGGTTCCACTCCTGGCATCTCCAAGAAGGGCTGGGAGAGACCCCTGACTGAAAAGCTGGAGACCCTCTGCCAGTCAATGTAACCATTACTGAACTAGATGAAGCAATGGTATGACTCAGTATATGGTACCTTCCTATGTTCCTATAACTCAGCCCCTCCCAAACATCATTATAAGCATGATAATAATCATATGTTTGGAAACACCCTACCAAAACCCTGCATGCATAAATGAGACTGTTGTCCCATGTATTGTTATTACTGTGAAATAAATGCAAGCTCTCAGTTCCATTCACGCAGGTGACTGAATATTTCAGTGATGCCACATCTTCTGCTATTAAGGAAGTTCCTTGTTTTGATCCAGTTAAACAACTGAGTGATGTGCAGCAGGTACTTTACTGAAAAGCATCACAGTGCAACAAATATCTTAGTTCTTCAAAAGGCAATTATGAAACCTTTGTACGGTTATCTATTTTCCTCGATAAATAACACTTTTCGGGATAAGTTTGATCAGGGACCAAGGGAAGCCACATTTTTTCAGAATGAGGAGACATTAATCTGTTTTCCCTCCAGCTGAGATATTCTCCCCTACTGCAGTTGTTGGCCGGTGGGCCAAAAAATTTAAGCTGACAAAAGAGAAATACAAGTTTGTATGAGCATTGTGGCTCATCAATCTGCAGGATGCATAACCTCACAGCTGTTTAAAAACAGGAGAGGAGAGAATGAAAGTCAACTGAGGAATCAGCAAAACTACTTTTATTGAACGTATGTATGAGTCAACCCCAGCCATTGTGATTAATGTGCATGATACCAGTTTGTATTTCAAAGATTGTGGCTTCTGTTGTAATCTGAGCATTTGAGCATTGACCACATGCATAAGAAATTAAAGATATTGTGAAAAGAGAAACTATTGAAAGATTTGACTATACTGATGCTTTGATTATCACACTCATAGGTGGGGCACATTTTTTCTCAGCACAGATTAGAACAATATGTTCTACTTGTAGGATTGTATGTACGGGTTCACAGAAACACTTTATCCAAAATTAGTGGTAGTTTTCCTGCAGTCATCTCGTGTCTGACATACATTGCACTGAATTTAAAAGTTCCCTTGCTCCAGTGAAGAATGGGAATTAACCCATGTAGTCCTCAGTTATGTGACAGATCCAAGATGCTTTAGGATGAGGTCAACATGCATGATTATCCTGAGGCTGGGTTAACTTAAAGGGACATGAAATCCTTGTACGTGTTGGATCCTTGGCACAATTCATTTCCATGTGGATTCACTGTGAGACCAAGTAAAATAAGCAGACCATGTGGTAACAGAACACTGATTGTGTAAATAACCTCCTTGAGCCAAGGCCAGATATAGTTCCAAATATGCAAATAATACTTTTTATATGCTATAATTGCAACAATTTATTGAGCAAATGCATATTGAGTCCCAGTGTAAAATTCAATATAACATAATGGTTAATGTTGCTTGTTTCTCTTTAATTCAATCAATTCCCCTGTCTTTTTTCACAACATTTTCAATGAATATGATGATAACCAGGCAACAGCCACAAAAGGCAGCCCAGAAAATATCACTCTACAACCCTATTAATACACTTCTTCTCTGAACCTCTAGTTGGTAGGCCAATGCTTTTCAAACAAAGGTTGGAAGTAAACAAAAAGTACTCAATTCAATCTGGCCGCAATATTTCATGAAGTGGGGATCTTTTATAAATCTTGGCCTAGGCTAAGTTGCAGCCTATCAATAGGCAAAGCAAAACTTGTCTGGCATCAACAACATATGCTAAAGAGCTGTCTGCACAGCACTGAGGCCAAACTGTCTGCAACACATTTGTTACAGCTCTCCCATCCCAGGGCAGGCTAAAACAAATTTATTAGGCTCAGAACTGTATAAAGCCTTTGCCTGATGTTCTAGTGATGTTGGGCATATATAACTTGAATTAATTTAGGGAGAGTCTTATGTGAGGAGAAAGGGCAAGACATTGTGTTTGTTGAATGCAGTTCAGAAAGCAGATGAGAGCTCTCATATACACACACCTTAATGTACAACACACATACACACACATTACCGCATACTCTGCGGGGGTATAGCACTAGGACTCCTAGATGGCCAGTCTATAAGTTCAGAGTGACAAGGAGATAGAAGGAGGAATGAGTGATTCTGTGGTATCAGATGAATGATACTGCTCTTCAGAATTTCATGCCTCCCTTCTTGCTTCAAACGATGTATTTTGTCAACGCTCTCCTACACATGGTCAGGGCGTAACACCTGCAAATGGATATGTGCTGATCTTGGGGTATTCTTCCAGACAGAGGTCACATTCACAGGGGCCTGGTTGAGCACTGCTTCCTTTAGTTGAGAAAAGATTGTCAGGCTTTATCATTCTCCAATGATTAATGAAAAAGGAAACTGCATCCAAAAATTATGAAAGGAAAAAGGAAATGTTCGTGGAATTCTCATGGGTGGTGTGCAGTGTTCCTGTTGCCTTTTGAGATGGTGGAGTGTCCTTCTGTTTATACTGCAAATCTGTACATTGCAGCCTCCTCAGGTGCCCAGGGAAAGATGTCAAGAAGTAAAACCTCCCATGGGACTTTTTCATATCAGGAAGTGCAGGCAGCCAGGGTGGCTGCAGAGTGCTAGAGAAATAAAAGCTTAGCTGACTTACAATTATATAGTAAACTCAAAATCCTGCACCCACCAAAGTTGTAAAGAAATTCTCAAGTGCAAAAAGAATAAGGCAGGAAAAAATGGAAGCTTCTTTTGCAGCAGAAGGAAACTTTTGAGAAATAGTTTGGCACAGAACTAGTCTCAGACAGAGAACAAATCCAGAAGGGTTATTGACCATGCATTAGAACTAGCCCACACTCAACTCAGAACCATCCTAGCATCTCAAAGGAGAAAGATCCCACCATTTGCCATGGAAAAGGACCATGGGGAGGCAATAACCCCTGAAGCCACTAGCCCCAAGTGATCCACCTACCCCAGGAAGCCACAGAATCAAGGGACTCTATGATCCCTGACACCTACAGCTTGTTCCTCTGCCCACCGTTACCCTGAACACCTAAGGAACAGAGATGGTGACTCGGCTGAGCTGAGGCTCAAAACAGAAGACCCAATTAAAACCTGCCATTTCTGAGTCCTACTCATGAGGATGGGGCAATGACTGAAGCATGCCCAGGGCTCCAGGAAGGAGTGGAGCAGGAGGAAAAGCTTTAAAAGCAGTAAACTGCTGCTTCTGCAGCAACAGCTTCTTCTGATTAGTTCCCTGTGCCTGAACTCTTGGCTCTCTTGCTAACTAAGAATACTTTGCCTCAGGCCAGCTCCTATTGCTCTTGCTTTGCCAGACATGCCTTGCTGGTATAACAAAGAATCTAACCAAACCAGTCTCAGGGGCATCTACCCCAACCACTTTCAAATTATGAGCTTTCGTGTGCATGCACACGAAAGCTCATACCAAGAACTAACTTAGTTGGTCTTTAAGGTGCTACTGGAAGGAATTTTTTTATTTTGACTATGGCAGACCAACACGGCTACCTATCTGTAACTGGAACACTTTCAAATTGATTGCTGGACTTTGTTTGACGTAGTAGGCTACAGGCTGAGCAGATCTGACCCAATCAGCATTGTGGAAAGCATATTCTACTACTCAGCTATGATTCTTTTAGGCTCTATTTTTTTTGCTCCTGATCATTATTTACATCAGGCTACCTCAGACAATACTGCCTGAGGTGCTTCAGAACCTCAGGCCAATATGCCCAAGCTACTTCAGAGCAGCAATACAAAAAGTATGGAGCATTGAAAAAAAGTATTCTTATTGTATGTTTTGGTGCGAGAAAAATGGGCTGTTACATTTGCATTTGAAGCGGTTGAATTTCTTGGCATTAAACCTGCAGTGTTAGTTCCTGGTGAATGGCTTAAGACAAAAGGCATTTGCTGTATAAAACAGTATCAAGCTTTTTAAATACAAGAAAATGATTTTGTTTTAATTTGATCTCATTTCTTTCTTCTCTGAAACCTTTTTTTTCTTTCAGATAAAAAAACCCCAAAACAAACAAAACACCAAATCCCTAATCAAAACATTTTTATTTATTTTTTTGCCCAGTGGAACCTTGCTAATAAAAAGTGGGATAATTGATAGCAGTTTGCAAAAAAATTCCCCTTTAGCATTTGTAGTTGAACTTGTCTATTTTGGCCTGAGGGACCAGGGAAAAGGGAGTGGGTGTTCTTACTGCATTATTCATCTTGCAAAGGAAATGAAATGTACAATACTCTGATGAAGATACTTCTGTCTTTGTGCAGCAACTGAGTTTATTCTGAGCAGTCTTTATAGATTACCAAATATTTAGCAGAACAAATCAGAGCCTGCAAGAATATATTTATATTGCAACTGACAGATAAATCCTGTAGGGGGAGTTTGCTTATTACTCTTCTAGTGGAATTGAATATAGAAAATAACTGTAGCGATGTTTTCATACATACAGTTTCACAGTTTAAACACATTGCAGCATCATGCAAGTCAAAGTTGCAGACATGCAACACACACATATTTTTATAGTTGCAAAATTGATTTCCAATGGGAGAAGAGAGAACTGGAATCTCTCGCTCAGATTCCTAAATTTGACACTACTGTTTAAGCTTAAGGAAGTTGTGCACCTGTGTCATAGAACTCTTAGCAGCATGCAATGCAACACGACCTGGTTTTCCTCCTCATTCTTTAGCCTTTAAGGTCATAATGAGCCTAGGAAGCTGCCTTATACCAGGTCAGACTATTTGTCCATCTAGCCCAGCATTGCCTACATGTTGACTCCCAAGGTTTACTCTTGGCTGCAGCTCATGGTTAAGAGGAGAGACTGCAGCACCGAGTGCAAAACGTCTGAGACTGCATTACTGCCAGTGGGGGACTTGCACCAGCTTCCTGATATTGAACCAGAAATTGGAAACCACTCTGTCTGGTATTGGTGGGCAAGGGTCTGCAGAACCGAAACCTGTAGAATCAGACTGCACAGAACCGGAGCTGGGATTGATACTTAGAAAAATGCAATTGTCCTCTTTGTTTTTTGCAGAAAAGTGTGCCTTGTCCTGTTTGGACTTCAAACGGGATGTCTTTTTCATGTATTCAAGCTCTTCCTCCTCCTTCTCCTCCTCCAAACTGTGAGGGCAGAGGGTCCGATGGGAGGAGGAGAGCAGAAGTTTGGGTGAGACAGGGTGAAACAATGAGGAGGACAGCCAAGAGTGAGGGTGAGAGTTATTGTGGGATGTGGGCAAGATGTGGGGTGGGGATGGGAGGAGTTTGAGAGAGAGAATGTTTTTGTGCAGGGAGGATGGGTTGCAGAGAGAGAGAGGATGAGGTTTGCAGGGAACAGGCCTGCTCTGGTGCTGGCAGAGAGAGGTTTCTTTTTGCCCTTGCAAAGGGGGCAGGTGAGTCGGACTTGGAAAGCGAGTGGGGGCGGGGTTTACAAATGGGCCTGCTCTGGTGGAGAGTGGAAGAGTTTGCAGGGCATGGGCAGTGAGGAAGGACAGGTGACCACAGAGCAAGATCAGAAGGGGGGAAAATATTCAAGGAGCATATTCAGTGCAACGTCCAGAGCAGAGCAGAGCAGAGCAGCTAAAATGTGAAGGCACTGTAAACCCAATTGCAGTGGTTTGCTTTGAAGTCATTGCTGCACCAGGTAAAGTAATTTTAGCCCCCCAGTCCTCCCCAAACTGTCCCATACTTTGCTCGACCTGTTCTTTATTTTGACCGACCAAAGGTGGCAACCCTGATTCTTTGTAAAGCAAAATATAAATACAGTAAATAAACGTGCAGCTCCCCTTCATGTATGAGAGAAGCATCACCACCCACATTGTTGCAAGAGAAGGGAAAGGGATATCTGGCAACACACTATTCTCAGTGAGATAAGAAAGACTGCTTAGGCCCTGCAAATGTTCAAGTGAAGAATTAATATTACATTGTGGCCATTCAAGCAACCGAAGAGTAGCAGGTGCTCGAAATGGTGACTTAAATTTTCAAAGAGAACATATTTTAAGAACCCTATATTCTTTCCTTAGCTTACAGAAACTAAGCAGCTGGAGATCTGATTACGGGGCCTGGTCTTGGTGCCTATTTTATGCAAGATTTCTAATTTTAGTAATATGGGTTTTGTCTAATATAGAGATTTTTCAAGAAATTTTCCTCAATATTATGCATTTTTTTATTACCCACATTCCCACTAGTATATGCATTTTTACTCACTCTCTCCCTATTAAACACTTTTGGGTACTTACTTTTTTTTGTTTGGGAACTATACCACATTTGGAGAAACATAGCAGTATTTGGGTATTGCATTCTTTTGGTGCAAGTAAAGTAGGCTCACCTAAAAATGGAAACTGAACTGCATTTCCCACCCATCCCTATGAACAATATGTGTCCATGCAGCAAGACTCGCTCTGTCTTTTGAAAGAGATGCACTTAATTTGAAGCTTTGTTCTTATTCCAGAGCTCGACAGCCCTACAGAATGAAATATATTTCAGAACAGTGAAGCTCCACAGGATCCCTGATCTTCAATATTATTGTCGGGGATATCTAATGTGGAAACTAGAAATAGTGATGTTAGTAACTGAACTGAAGAGCCTCTCCAGGGGATTTGCAATTTACTTTTCTTTCAACAATGAAAAACAGCTTAGTTAAACTCTCCATGCTTCATGTAACAAGAAACCAAACACTGAAAGTGGAAAGCCAAACAATTGAGAACTTTCCAAACTATACTTACCACATGGAGAAATGTGGTTACTTAACCCTTGACATTCTACAGATATCCAGGCACTGAGCACTTTCCTAAATGCAAATTTAAAATCAGGGGCATGCTCAGCTCTAAAAAGAAAGAAAGGAAAAGGAATAGAAGCCAAGAGTTGCTCAAAAGTTATTTCTTAAATTATAGTGTTGTACAATTCACCATTTAAAATGTAAACATGCTTCACCCTAGCATTTTTTCTTCCTTTGAACATATTCCTCCTTTCTGTCTTTCTACCAAAGTGTTTACATCTACAGAACCACATACCGCAAAAGGACAAACAGAAATAAGGGGAGTACATATCTTAAATGGTTTTTGACATGACCTTGGCCTACCATGAGAACGGAAGTGAAGGTGAAGGAATCTCGATGACCACAGACTAGCTGTCTGTTGGAATATGGGCCAGAAAACTATTTCACTTCCCACATCTATGTAAATGCGGTTGGGCACAGTTCCTACCCAATTACCTCTCCAAAGTCCTCGGACAGAATGTCATTGATGGAACACTGTCATGGTTTGGAACATTCTGCAGTCATCTTTCTATATCATGGTGGGTAACAAATGTTTCCGTTCTTCCTTTCTTCTAGTCACATCAGGCAAGAATAGACATACTAGATATTCTTATAGGATTAACTATGTCATCCCATTGCTTGTCAAAAATCGCACCTCCACAAGTGCAGCAGCACACAGATTGTAGACTGTCAAGAATTATGTATGCTACACCATAATTTTGCTTGCGACTTTATTGATAAAAGGTTTCCTCTAAATTGCAGTGTGAGAATGTGGTTGCTTTGAGAAGCATCAAGGAATTTAGCAACCTAGCCAGAAGCCACAAAGGAGTCTAAAGAACTTACTGTACAGCAATCCCTTCTGGAGTGCTCCCAATACCATCACTTAACGATCTGAACGGAGCATCTTAACCTAATTATTTGCTATCTGATAACATTTTGCCACAAAAATGTTTGCTTGAATGTATCTTATCAAAGGAATGTTTGTGCCTCGGATTAGTCACTGCTTGGTTAAAGATTTGTGTAATCAGCTTAATTCGTTTTAAAAAATACAAATACCTATTACCACTTAATTTGTATAATAGATATTGACTGTGCAATTAAAAATTAGCAGGGCCTATTAAAATCATAAGGTCAAGCAAACGTTCAACAATGCATAGGTTACTTCGCTTATCTTTTGTTTTGAGTTCCTATTATGCAGCACAGACCTTTTGGGTTTGCAGAACAGAAAAAGGTCACAAGTGAAACGAGATGAATATTCTCAACTCATCCCTGGGCAGACATGTACACAGCAATACACTGCCTCTACTAATTCATCACTCTCAGGTTTGAGAGGTGGCAGAGGGTTCATAGAAAGAGAGTGGATTGATGGAGCCCAAGAGGTGGGTAGTCCCTTGGGTGGGAATCAAAAGCCACTAAAAGAGCAGTAGGATAAAACCTGTTTCTCCTATCCTTTCATTACTCCTCACCAGTGAGCAATGCTGCTGTTTAAGATGTTCAAGGCTGCAAATCATATGAAAACTATTTATATATATCTATATCCTGATACCTTAATGAAGGCTTTTTTCCCTACCCTCCTTAGATTTACAGTGAGAACTTATTGCATGTGCTTATGATTCAATTGTGTTGAACCACTGACCTGTTGAGAGCAGATCTTACCACTATTTATACTGCAAAAGTTCACTGGCCTTAAAAAAAATTATCTATGTGAGTAACAAAAACAGATATTTGGGGACTGGGTTTTAGAATTTCATCAGGCTGATTTAGTCTGCCTAGATTACATTCAATATTATTTAAACAGACTACGAAAACTTGAAGAAGTAAACTAACACAACAACTACATACCTTCTGGAATATAATGAGACTGATACCAAATAATGAGGGGATTGTCTTTCAGCTAGCCATTCCCAGTCTCGTCCACTCCAGTTGTTGTTGGGACTATGTGACCCAGCATTCCTCACCACTGGCCATCCTGACTGGGGCTGATGGGAACTGTAGTCCAAAACACCTGGAGGGCACCAAATTGGGGAGGCTTATTGAAGTTAATAGGAATACAGGAAAATGTCTGTGTTCAGTGTGCTTGGAAGGAAAAGTGAGTGGCACACTGAGGTGTCAAGAGAAGCAGCAGAATGTTCATGTTTATGAACATTTCCCATGGTATTTGTAACTCTAAGGTTTTATTGTACCTGCATAGCAATGGTGAGCTAACTATATAGTGGTATTTGACCATCCAAGATCCCAAAATCAATAAGCAATTAAGCCCAGAGGAAAATCACTCTAATAAATTATTGTCTATGGGTTTTATGCAATCCATTTTGGAAAGGCAGACCATGTTTATATGAGCAGAATTCCTTTCTCAATGTTAGAACCTGTGAGTGGGCATACAAGGAGATGATTTGGTTTAATAAGAAAGTGAGCAGGTCTTTCTAAAAGTTTTGTTAAGTTCATTTTGTAGAAATGGTTTAATGTAAGGCTAATGGATGCTCAATTAAATTAAAAGGCAGAAAATAGTGAATTAATAGATGGCAAATAGTGTATTAAAAATGAAATTACTTTTCACATAACCAATAGACCCTAGAATTCATTTGCAGAGGGCACTTCTAAAATCAAATATCTAATGAACTTAAAAATGTGCCAGACTATACTATATGCTACATAAAATATATATACATGTACAAAGTTCTTTGCCATATTTGGCAGATATTTTATATTCATAACCTTATGAGGTAAATCAATATAATTTCAATTTTAGAGATGATGGATAGAAGCTGATAATGTTGCTGAATCTTGTCTTAATGAGTTAATGGTTGCCTTATAGTGTGTTACTACTGTACCCCACAACCTAAGAGTTAAACCAGATGGGAGGGGTATAAATAACAAAATAACTACTACTACTACTACTACAATCACCACCAATCTGCAATTATTATTAGCAAGGATGCACACTTTTTGGGGGCCTCTCTCGATTTTCAGTTTCCAAGTCACCTGGTCTTGTTTCTGAACTGGCACCTGCAAGTTAGTAATGTGCCATACTTCTGTTTTTGATGTATGGACATGGCTGAGACTGCTGCACACCTATAGTTGGCTGTACTTTTCAGTCTGAAGGGTATTTTTCAGTACTGTTGCATTCTGCATATGTACACTGATTGAATCGCAGAGCAAAAAAAAGGGAATCCTAATGCTAGCATTAGCCATGGGCAATGAGGTGACTGGCAGCTACTGCATGGCAACAGAAGGTAAGGCTTACCGGGCATGGGCCAGATCACTCCCACAGAGATCCTCCATGGGCTAGACCAGTGCAGTGCAATGTCGGAAATTGCGTCTGCACATGTCCGCGGTACCGGAAATTACTTCTGTGCATGCCCAGACGCTGGAAATCGCGCCTGCATATAAACGATTTTCAGTGTCTGGGCATGCGCAGAAGCAATTTCTGGAGCCACGGAAGAGAGTCCCCGCACCGCGCTGCTTTAGCGCAGCGCATGAGGACTCGCAGAGCGGGCGGCTTGGTTCAGGGGCAGCTCGTGGGCCTGTTAAACAGCCTCCATGGGTCGCTTCTGGCCCATGGGCCTTAGGTTGCCTACCCCTGGTGTAGAGGAATTCCCATCCTTACTGTTAGGTGCTGACTGATGGGGTGGCAAGTGCCACAGCTAGCTCCATTTACTTGCTTAACTCCTGAGTGGACAGCTGCCCTTGCTGACGTCAGCAGCCTGTATCCTTGCTGTGCTTGCCATGCTCCAATGCACACTCACGACAGTGTCTAGGGACACCAGAAAGCGAAAGCAACAAATTTATACAGGGTACTGTTGTGTTTCAGTGCTCGAGTTTGGGATGCAGCTATGTATGTTTATGCCAGAATCCAGGTCTGAAACATAAGGCCCTGTTAGGGCTGCCACAGGCCCTCCTTTATGCACCATCACCTTGGAAGGTGGGGCAGTGAGGAGAGCTTCCAGATCTGTTTTGGACTCGGGGGGATATGATCTAAAAGGGATCGGGGGGGGGGACACACCTGCCCCCAAATATTTTAGACTGAGGCCTCCTGCCTGCAATCTAGAGTGGTTTAACAATAAGTCTCTCTTCACTGGTAACTCTGAGGCTCTGGGAGAGAAATACGGGCCTCCCACCAATTCTCAGCACCTTTAACAAACTGCAGTTCCTGGAACTCTTGGGGGAAGCCATGACTGCTTAAAGTGGTATCATAGCACTTTAAATGTTTGGTGTGAATGTGGCCTTGGTGAGATTGCTCTCCCCTTTATATCCGTGTGCGTGCGTGCGTGTGTGTGTGTGTGTGTGTGTGTGTGAGAGAGAGAGAGAGAGATTTTTGTTAAGTTCCGTTCCATTCTCAACTTGGCTTTAGTTCTTTGCTGGAACAAACTGCCTTGTCCTTTTGAATTTAGGTTGATCTGATAGGCCTTGGTAATCTTCTATGTGTTCATTCAAAGCTATGTTCGATTTTTGTTTATATTACAGATTCTCCCACATAGATATTAAGGCAATGAAAACAAGTTTTCCATCCAAAACAATTACAAAGAAAAAGCAAGCAAACAAGCATAGGTTTGCAGCAAAACTGCAAAGGAAGTCAACTAAAGGTTTAAAAGAGGAAGGAGAAGAAAGTTAGATTTAATTGATGCCAATTAAGACTCACTCTCCTTTGCAGCAGGAATATGAAGGAATCACACATTAGGTCTAAAGGATATATCCAATTTTGTTCTACCACAAAAGAAGAATGCTTTAATTTTTGGCTTACATGGGTACCCAATGTTTATTCTGAGCTCCTAGATTGGGGGTAAGGATCAAATCCTATTCATCTTGAACTCAATGGTTAACCTCCCAGTGGTTTCAAAACACAATCTTTGATCCTTCTCACTGGCAAATGAATCTCTTTTACCACACAGACAAAAACACATTTCTCAAACCAAGCCTTCTATCCCTGTCATTTTTGTCCTAGATTGTTTCTAGGACATAAGGGTAGCACATCTTGGCAGAAGAGAACTTCTAATATCTGTGCCATATTTTATAGTACAGCCTTTGCCAACCTGGTGTCCTCTAGATGCTTTTGGACTATAATTCCCATCAGCCCCTCCTTCCATTAGAGCTTATACTCAGGTCTAAAAACTTTTCATGTAAGGGAACTATGAGAAGGGACAGTGTGAAGAAAGTACAGAGTCCTTTAGATTCACTATCATTCAACCTGCATTGCCCAGCAAGACTACAAACTCATACCCTCCAACATTTCTCTGCTGAAAATAGGGACATCCTAGGCAAAAGTGGGGCATTCCAGAATCAAATAAGAAACCAGGATGGTTTCTGTAAATCCATGACTGTCCCTGGAAAATAGAGATACTCAGACGGTCTGCAAGCTAGCCCACCAGAAAGATTTTTCGCACTAGATGCTACCCAATACTCACTGTCTGGTTCCTGCAGCTTATAGCAGTGCAACACTACCTACTTTGTTGCTAAGCCATAATATTTTCCTAGGTAAGGTAGCCATTTTGCTGAATATAAGCAAATACGTGTTGCAATCAAGATGGTAGAACAGCATTGGGAATGGTAGTGTAATAACAGCAGCTGGAGAAATGGGACTAGGCTGGGGGGAGGGGACAGATGGGCTTCTCAGAATGATGTTGGGTAGAAGGCAGAACTCTTCCCCCACACCTGAACCAAATACTCTCCTACAGCCAATCCAAAATTAAAATAGTCGTTCACAGCCTTGGATCATATATTCAGAGAGACACAAAGCTTACTACCAGGTCTAAGAAGTTCACATACAGCATACCCAACACATTGTAATTTTATGTTATTTTAAAAAACCCAAACTTTAGGTGTCCAGCCCAGAATGGATTGGCTATTTATTTTACTCTTTTATTTGTACTGGTATAATATAAAATTCTGAAAATCATGTAGCAGTTTCAGGTTAATTTGTTGTTATATTTGCCAGCTTATTTCATTGCATTATTAAAACATTTAGTACCGTATGTGTCATTAATATTCCAAAATGTAATTAGCATATTTAATCAAAAACAATTAGGAGCAAGCACTGCTTCCCTTTTTAAGTAATAAAATATTTATGGCTGGAATAAACAAAATGAAAGCCAAAAAGCACTTTGAGGTGTTGATTTTGTATGTGCGGAGGGGAGGGGGGTGCGGATAAAAGGGGGAAAGGAAACACATGAGAAAGAAGATAACTTCTAGTGCATAACTGCCTCTGGTGGATTTCTTCCATGGTTTGCCTCTTGGGAGTTTCAATCATTGTGTGTCAATTCCAAAGAAATAAAATTTCATTGTGGTTCCTCAATACCATAATAATACTATAATAAAAGAAGATACGTGAACTGAGCAGAGTTGTGTAAATCCCACCTTGAATTAGCTTTGCCTGGTGAGATCTTCCTTGTGGGCTATAAACACCGTGAATGCTGATTAGGGCTTGAGAATCTTGACACTAGAAACTTGACCAGAGAGGCAATAAAATTAAAAAGTAATTGATCTTATCAGAACTCTGCTTCACCATCCTCATTGCTGGGCTCAGGCGGGGGCTGCAAAAACACCTTCTTCATATTTTTCCCCATTTTTCTTTATTGTCACCATGTGTCGCATTGCTTTAGAGGTATCACGAGCAGTGAGCATCTAGGACCCTAAATAACTCCACTAAACACTCAAGTGCTCAGTCTTTCCCACACGCGGATTAGTAATAAAGCACAGGATACCTGATAAGTCCCAGTATCACCTCTTTGTTTGTACTCAGCAGTGCATACACTTAGACTTAATTGTATTCAGCAGGGCTGAATATATTTCCAAAATTTGTATTTGGGTGCTTTTAATCTGAAAAAACAGAGTTGGCAATATAACTGGTTTGACAGGATTCTAGAAAGTAGAGCTGGGGCCAGAGAAGCTTCACATGATTTCAAAGTAGTAAAATAAAATGTAACGTTTAAAATTTAAAACCAAAACCAAATACAAATTATTGTATTTGAACAATGTCCACCATTGTTCCCATATGCTCCCACCGACACAGCAGGATTTCACCTTCCCTCTACTCCCATGGAAGGCCTGGCTCATGGTGTGTAAGAAAAAGGACCCAGAAATGGAGACAGCAGGAAAGACCCTGGCCAGCTCCATCACCCAAGTGTTCTTAGAAGTGAGTGAATTAAGGACCTGGCTTGGTTGTCATGCCAAAAATGGACAGTGGTATTGGCAAGCTGCTCGGACAAAAACCATATTAAACTGCAGTAAGGGATAATTCCAGAGAGTCCAATCATGAGTTAACCCTTTGGCCTGCCAAGATTCGGACCAGTGTACCAACTATTCTGGAAAAAAATACACCAAAGAGCCAGACATTGGAACCTGGAGTTCAGCCTGGAGTCTGTGGCTGTCCCTTCAGAATGAAACCTCATGGAAATGCTTCAAAAAGTCTCCCCATACCTGCAAATCCTCCTGCACATCCTACGTGACTCATACATGGTGATGAGGCTTGGAGAGACCCTTTGTGATATCACAAAGCCACCTCAGAAAGACCCATCTGGTGGGCAGCAACTCGGCAAGTGAAACTGAAGTGCCCCACCATCTCCAGAAATCCCTCATCCACACCTGAAGCTCTGACAGTTTCTCAGGTGGGTGACTGCATCAGTTCAAGGCATCCTAGTCAGCGCCTAGGTAGGCAACCTTTGTAAGAAGGCCCCTGGTCTCCTTCCCTGTCAGTTGCACCCCTGAATTCTCCTACATCCTTGTGAACTTCCTCATAAGGAGATAACATGTCCGGCTTCCACACTGACCCCTGCATGTGGCTACATACCAGATATCAGGGTATGTTGCTTCCTCACTCTCTTATTCAGCAGCTACATGCCAGCATTGGAAATGCATTCCTAGCCCGACCTAGCAATGCCAGGTCTTGAACGGGGAACATTCTGCATGCAACACATGTGCTCTGTCAATGAGCTGCATCTTTCTCTCTCTCTCACTGCCCCCCAGATCATATTTCCCCACCCCCAAATGTTGTACTTTTTCTTCCTGTTGTAGAATTCAGGCTGTTTTCCTTCAAAAGAACCAAAATAATATATTTCAAAATACTATGTTGTAATGCTGCTGCCCCAAAGCATGTGGAGGAAAAAGTATAGGGAATAGGAAAACTTCTGAAATGCAGAAAACGTTTGTTTACGTCTCTAAAGAAAACAGAGTGAAAGCAAACCAGCAAATAATATATACAACAAGTCTCATGGGTAAAATTTAAACTTAAGCCCATGCTTTAACAAATTAAGAGCTAAATAATTTGCCAGTATTATAGTCCAGGCACATGAAAGCACTTCTGGAAATGAGATATATCTGCGTTTTAACAATTATATTTCCTGCACAGACAAAAAAAGAGAGAGAGAGAGCACGTACAATATATGGTTTTATTTTGATGAATGCTACTGTAAATTACTATTAACCCTTCAGGGCCCCAGGAAATGATGTGGTCATTTGTAGCTGAGTCTGCCTGCTTTCTGTCCTTATATCTGGGAAGCAACTGAAGGAGACTGATAAAATTCAGTTTTTCAATAAGAGAATGTCATCAGGGACATCTCTGTGAATAAAAAGAGAGACGCAAAGGTTACCTCGTGTACCCTTGTAGCACAGTACATAGTGCTACATTTGAAACTTTAATTTATTGGGGGGTGGGGGGAAGAATCAAGTGTGGTGGTCAAATGGTTAAATTTTGCTCAGTAATTTTTTCATTTTTGTTAGTCATGAATATATCCAACCATACAGAGGCCATCAAAATCTTGCCACTAGAGACTATAAAGTCTACTTACATAGGGTTCCTGGGATTTTTCATGTTCTTATGGAAAATATCTCTGAAATCCCTGAGCTGAAAATTTTGATCTCATTTGTGGATGTGAGCGATACTGAGAAAGGGTTGAAGAGTGAAGAGAACACTTTTCTCGCATAATTTCATTTGTCAGGAGAATCTTGACGCTGACATTGGAAGAGTGATTTAATTGATTTTAATCATACACCTGAGATTGAGAAATTGAGCCCTCTGTCCTGAAAAATAATTCTAGGCTTCCCTGAGAATGTCTAATTCGCAGCTAATAGTTTCTTTCTCCCCCGCTCCTTGAAGTTTTGTTATGAAGTTTAGGAATGCAGATGAAAGACTGACACAAAGAAATATTTACCACAGCCTCCAGATTAGCAAATCACTCTCACAGCTTCAGTGCATACATACATAATAGAGCTGGAGCAGTGTTTTGGACAGTAAACCCATTAACAATTTATGTTTTGCATATGGGAAATAGACAGCAATATGGTTTTCTGCATTGGGAATCATTCATAATGATTAATATCCTGGGATCAAGGGAGGCTAGTCAGGCGTTCATCAGGGCTGCAAACTGAAGTGGTCTAGTCAGGGCCAGCCCTACCAGTAGGGAGAGGGAGACGGCTGGTTTGGCTATCACGAAAAGGCACCAGATTTTTAATTTTCAAAATTATTGTGATTATTATGATGGACAATAAATAATGGCAAGGAAGGTCGTTGTGCTGTTTTGTGGAATTTCTCAGCTGCCCTGAATGCTTGACTTTGGGGGTGGGGGGCACAATTTGCTGCTCCACTGTCTTGGGCCTGATGGAAGAAAAGAGGTAACCTTTTCTGTTTGTGAAGGTTCAACTCTTGTCACTTTCATCCTGCCCAACTAAATGTTGTACCATTAAAGAATATGAACATGTCTAAACATATAAGTTTAAGCCGGATGACTTGCTGAATGTCAAAGAGCCAAAATATTTCACACCTGCCTGACAGGAAAATGACCTTCATGTACTATTATTAACTATGATTCAGGTGGGATTAAGGTCAGCAAGATTCCCCACCACCACCATTCAAGCCAAATGTTCTAATGATGGACGAGAAATATTTAGCATTGCTCTGCAAGATTCCCATACAGGTTTGTGATGTTAAACAAGATATTCAAAATATGCTTCTTTCCCTCCCATGGCCTAGCACATTTGCATCAAGGGTTCGAATAAGGAAAGCCCTCCACAATTCTATGATGTCATATTCCAGTATTGCTGAATGTTTTACAGCCTGCACATTTGGTAATAATGGGTGTTTTGGGGGGGGACGGATGGACCGAAAGCTCTATCCAGAGCTTGTCTGAGGCCTGGGGCAGGAGTCTTGTTAGAATAAAGTTATAAACTCAAACAAAAAAGCAGCCTGTCCCTGGTGGGAGTCTTTGGCCAACTTAGCCCTCTGAGGCCTGGGACCTGACTTTATCATTTCCCTCAGTTTTTCTGCTCCCTCCTGTTCTCCAGAATCTCAGGCCCACTTGTCCTGTGCCTTGAACCCATGCCATCCCAAGGTTGAGAGAATGCTCTAGTGTGAGGATGCTGCATTCTGTAGTAATATCCCCCTTTGGGGCAAGGGGGTTGAGACAGTGGCTGTAGTGATGTGCATGATGTCCATTTTAAAAAAACTCTATGAATGTCACTATCATCTAGGAGAGTTCATACCAGGCTGTGGGGACCAGTGCATGCTATGCACCAAGACCAGGGCTTCATTAGATATTAGCGCCATGGAAGAAATCTGGAATATGTGAAATGATAACAGAAAAAAGTGCCTTGGAGCAATTGCAGAGTGCCGTTCCTTCAAAAGCAGATTACACACATCTGTGAGAATTTTGAGGGTAGGAGCTGAGAATCCAGGCAGGTTTGAAATCTGCTAGCTCTCATTTTAGAGATTAAGCATTGCATGAGATTAACTGCAATTTTGATTTTTCTTCTAGTTAAAAATAATGTTAGAAGATGGAATCCACACACACACACACACACACACACACACACACACACACACTAAAATGTGCTGACTTTTAACACGAGCTAATCGATGCAACCATTGCAACAGATGTAAATTAGCTAGTGGCAGCATTATGGTGTATGCACCCATCCATACAAGTGGATCTAGGACATGCAGATGTGACCAAGATGCTTAAATTTCACGTGACTAGTAGCCCTGTGAAATAATTTCATTTTGTTGCTGTTTTGCATGCTCTTCTATTGCAAAGCAAGCAAGGCAGAGCTGAAAGGATTATCCTGAAAGGCTTGCATTTGTCAGGTCTACAATGAAGATGTTCTGAGTCTTCCATCTGAGCATGCACTCAGTGACCGGCCCAGCATAGTTGCAGAATGGTCCTATTTATAAGCAATGGTAAATCCTTGCCAGCACAAAGCTGTCCCATTCTTAATAGCTTTAGAGATGCAATGTGAGCCTTAAAGGGCATGGCTAGTGGTTATTCTCCCCTCTCCCCTCCATGCTCTCATATGCTGCCCTACCCTCTTTATGGGCTTCCTGAAGCAGCAACATGTGGGGTTGCATCTGAATTGGTGGAGGCATTTGGACTCACATCAGAGATCACCAGTAACTGATGAGGGTGCTATCTTAATTTAACAACCATAAACCACTGAGAAAACCCTTCTGTAATATTTAGCAAATATCATAAAGTTAGTTAGTAATTAGAATAACCCAGATAGCATTTCCTCCGAGTTTCCCCTTAAAGTACTTCGTTCTGGGGGGAAAGGTAACCATCTATTTCACCACAGTAATCAGTATTTCATATTGCAATCATTCATTTTTGCTAACTTGTTAAATCTAGCATCATACAGTATGCAATGGAAGAAGAAAGATACGCAATCTGGGTGTCTGACTGGGGAAAGGTCTTACGCACAGTGCACAAATTTGCACAGACTGATTGAACCCAAATGCTTGTATAATAATCAGACAATGTTTGTAGAGTGATTTGAAGGTGAAACATAGTGTGTGGAACATTATTCATTATTATTATTTTATTTTATTATAATATAAAGGGTCATTGTGCAAAGAAGCACAACAATCTTTATGATGCCCATTCATTTTGCTGACTTTTTTGTTATTATCCTCCTTTGGTGATTAAGTGTCATTTGTCTTATAATTTTAATGTTATCTTTAACACACATAATAAAGTTTACATAATTATAGCCTATTAATATAATTTGCATGCATGTTACCCGGAAGGCGAAGAAAATGTTTCATCACCAGGCATGTAATTTGCCTTCTTTAACTATTTTTTTTTATCATCTTCATCAATAAATTGGCAGCCTTAATAAATGAAGATAACCTCACTAAATTCTCTTTGGATTCTTTTCAAGGATTCTGAGACATAGAGAATGTGGCTACGAAATACAGTAGGTGTTAAAACACCGTCTCTTCTGCATAAAGTTTAAAATTTCCATACATTTGCCTTATAGAGTGTCAGCCAAAGCAAAAACAATGGCCACTTTTTGGGGGAGGGAGACACAGCACTTTCATAGCAAAGCTACTATAAGACTTTGACTTTTAAATAATGTACAGGCTGGACTCAGAGAAACAGGAATCAGCTTAAGGTTCAAAAGGTAGGTTCAAAATATTACACCATGTTTTGCAAAAGTGTTAATGTGTCCCTCCACCCCCTTCCCCTTTCTTGGTAAATGGCAAACGTTTACAACCCAACTAAAACAGTGCCAGGAGAAATCCTGTGTTTGCTCTTTGGAAGATATTCAATAAATTATAGTGAGCTGCAAATGTCATTGGATAGGGAATGGAAAGAGCTTTACCTTTAAGTCTTTAAGTAAAGACTTGCAGCTGGTGCAGCCGCTCAGTAATCCCTAATGATAAGCTCCTTTTAATGCGAGGGTGAGGCAGTTTTCACATGGATACTACTGCATTAACCTTACCCTAGGTATGGTGCAGGTGAAAAGCAGCCGTGTACTCAGCAGCTTTTCCTACCCCTGCTTTATTCCCCTAATGCATCTCAAGCCTCCTGTAAAAGATCCCCTTATACCAAGGCAAAAAGATTGCAGTTCAAGCCTATTATCAACAAAAACCTGCCAAAGGGGCTACATTGTCAGACTTTATGGTGGTACTAACTATTCTGTTGTTCTCAGGAGACCAAACTTAGACCATTAAATTCCCTTCATTTGTGATATCAGTGACCTGGACGGCAGACATAGGTCTTTTGATGTAAAAATGCTACTGCAGGAATCAATGGTACCATCTAGTTTCCCCTTAACGTATATCATAAAAGTGTAATGGTGCTCTTCCAAAGAAAAAGTGACACTCCTCTTGTATAATACAATTATACGAGGATGATGTTTTCCGGGGAGTTTATTTGATATTATGATGTGCAGAGCCTTTGCCCATTAAAATAAACTATGAAGCTGACTTCACTCTATTACTTTCAGTAGGCTAAGTGTATTGTCTCTAGTAGAGTATAGATAATTTTCATGCAACAGGGAGCTATTTCCATATCCTCTTCATGTAACAGATGAGCTTATAAATAGGCTTGGATTTACTCAAAAACCAACAAATGCACTGTCTACAGACACATTTAAGACAAAGGCTGTTTTCCAAATGGTCTTCTTTGATATGGTGGTTCCCATGAAATGCTTAGTTGAGTTGACGGATTCCCACTATTTATAGTAAATGTGCCACATATTGAAAAATTGCATTGCTTTTTTTTCCTCCCTGGAAGATTGCCCCCCACCACCACCACACACACATCATTTCTATCAGAAGACCCTTCATGTATACCCAGAAATCCTCAGAGCTAAAGCTATTAGTAAACAACACACAGTGATAGCTCACTAGCAAACAGTGAACAGGTTTACAATTAATGAAATTGCTGGAACAGAATAAACAGAAGAGGTAACTATGGTTGCACGTTCATGGTTTAGCACAGACAACAACAACTCTGCTTGGATGATGCATTCTGCAATGATAACCTCCTGAAGCAAAACATTATATATATATATATAAAACACCCCAGCACCACCACCACAGTAACAACAAAATGAAAAATGATGCGATGCTCTGATGTTCCAGTGTTTGCCAGAGGCTCATGCATTCAGACTAAAACACTTAGAGGGGAAAGTGTGAAAACTAGTTTTATTGCTCTCCTATGCAGGGTTTAGAGAGTAATTTTTAAATGGTTCCATTTTATACTGTAGGGGCAAAATTAAAGCAGTCATAAGTCTCATTGCAGTCTTCATTTTCTCCTTTGCTCCCTTCATGCAAGTAACTTGAGACTTCTGAATCCATTAGGGAGAGCAATACCTACAGCAACATTCACCTCTCTAGAGGGGAGGGATGTATATTTTTCTTTGCCAGCCTTTCCCTTTCTCTCTCTCCTAATTCAAGACCCATCTGTAATAGTGGCAATAGCTTTTAGCCTAGGACTGGTAAGGCTCAGGTTATTCATGGGATGAGCCATAATACAGTGAGCCATAGGGTGAGGTGGAAGACTTTTGGCTAATCAGTGTGCAACACAATAGCCCAAAAGGGAACATCACAACCCTTGGCTTCAGTCCTTTTTCTAGGCATCCACCTCTTTTGCATGGTTTGGAAACAGAATCCCATCTCTTTTTAGCCATATGGCCTATTTGTACATTTGCACATCCAGTGCAGTTGATTCATACATGGTACTCAGTTTCTGCACATGGAGTTGGAATGCACCAGCTATATCATAGCAGCTGCACCTGCACATAACACTAAGCAGTAGTTTGTGTAACAAACAATGAGTTGTCCGATAGACAAGGCTTGTTTCTCCAAAGCTTGATTTCTTTTCCAATTGCTCTTGCCTTGTGCTTCTGTAGCTTAAAATGAACATAAGTGGTGGAATGGCCAAACAAACCATGGGTTAAGCAAGACTGTTGGGTTCAGACACAATGCTGAGCCATTACTAAAACAAGCCATAACTCATAAATCAACAATAAACCATGACTTCACGTTGTGATTTATGCCCCCCCCCAAATCACATTCTTCAGGGCTTGGTTCACTCATTAAAACTAACAATAGTTAGGATAAACAAACCACGACCTAGCATTATGTGTGAACCAGGCAACTGTGTATTTCAAATTCCTCAGGGAATACTTATTGGGCTGTATGATTTTCTAAATGTGAAAATGACCCTTGGCTTCTGTGCCTCCTGTTCTTCCCAATGGCTTCTAGTTTCCTAACTCCCCATAACTTCTTTTTAGGTAAATCATCCCTGTGTGCTCCAGCTATCCCTTTACCACCATCTCATTTATCTCGAAGTTATAAAGAAATTAAATCCTAGAACAAAAAACAAAACAAAAACCCTTGATATTTGCAGCTGGAATACATTAACTATGCAAAGCACAATTCTACAGATTGTGTAATTGGATAATCAGACCACCAAATTTTCATTTCCTGGTTGCTTAATGTCATTTTTTAAAAAAATGTATAGCAATCTAAAATGCAAGCTTTCTTAGAGTGACAAAAAGGGATTATTCCAAGTTAAAATATTAGAAAACCATACATTGGAGGCAACCTGTGCCAGATTTCAAAGCAGCATGTTCACTTGTTCCTTCAACCTTGGTATTATTGCTTCTAATAATGGTCCAAAGGTTGTGGCCACTGTACCATCAAGAATAGGAAAATTTGTTCAGTTGGCATGTTTTGCAGTCTCTTAAACTGATTGTTCATGATTTCTTAGGTAAACACTAGGCTATAAAAAGCACAAGCTCTGAAGAAGTAAAGTGCCATGTATTATTATTATTTAACCATAAGAAATCAAAGCCTCTGGCCACTTCACTTCCTTTACAGCTCATAACACCTTCTACAGAAGTTTCAGAAGCTAAAAGACTGACTCCACACCAGATCAGACCAGAGATACAGTAAAATAAGTCAAGGAAAATTCCCACCTATATATGGCTGAATGACTCCTTGAGCAATAAAATGTCATTAGTGACTATAAAATGCTACAGGGGGATGATGGAGGGCACTCTGAATTTGGCTTTCTACCAGTAAAGTCGGTACTGAGAACTCATGTGCCAATTTGCAGTCCCGCTGACTCTCTTTCTATAGCTATTTCATTTCTCAGTCATTGCCATAGTAATTTGATGCTCAATTTTTCCCCTTCCTGCATCAGTGCCACATATTTCACCTTGATACAATGATGACTGTTCCCCCTTCTCGTCCTTTTGTTAGCCTCTACTACTGTTTAACACGAACACGAGGGATTGCTGGCTTAGAGAAAACTTAAAAAGGGATGGAACCCCCAAAGGAACCTTAAGTTGCAATAACCCTCATCGTCATAGCAATGAAAAAGCTACCATTGACAGAAGTGGAGCGAAATTGTCCTCACAATGGTATGCACAGCAACTTATATATCTCTTTCCACCTCTTCTATTATCCTGTTAATTTTTGTTTCTGAAGTTTTTCACCATTTTATTAATGAGTCATGGTTCACCTAATGAACGATTTGTAGGGCTTATGGAAAGAACTTCCCAGATTCAAAACTATTATCTTCCCAAATTCAGGTAACTTATGCCGATAGCATTAGAGGATAATATGAGGAGCACAACAAATCATGACTTTGACCTTCTGCCTTGCAGC
Source organism: Podarcis bocagei (assembly GCF_964188305.1). Lineage (NCBI taxonomy): Eukaryota > Metazoa > Chordata > Lepidosauria > Squamata > Lacertidae > Podarcis > Podarcis bocagei. The sequence continues at coordinate 61,165,661 of NC_138128.1, forward strand.
ATCCGTCTTCGTGCCATAAACTGTGTTTCTCCTCTACCAGCTTGAAACAAGCATGCAGAGACAATTAGTAACACTGCTGTTCCTGAAATTAGGCAGTAATGAAAATAATGGCTGAGTACTGTGATTCAAGGAAAATACAAAATATTACTTTGAACATTCTGACAAAATAAAACAACAACAACAACAACAACAACAACAACAACAACAACAACAACAACAACAACAACAATTTATTTCTACCCCACCCTTCTGGCTGGGTTTCCCCAGCCATTCTGGGCAGTTTCCAACAAAAGATTAAAAATACATTAAAACATCAGTCATTAAAAACTTCCCTAAACAGGGCTGCCATCAGATGACTTCTAAATGTCAGATAGTTGTTTATTTCTTTGATATCTGAAGGGAGGGCATTCCACAGGGCGGACACTACTACCGAGAAGGCCCTCTGCTTAAATCCTTAGTGTTTCGGCTGAACCTGTCACATAACCATCAAGGAAATGTCTGATATTCTCATGCTGTATCAATGATCATTGGTGTCCTCACAGTATTTTAGAGTTTTAACATATTTGGCAGCACAATGTGCTGTGCAATGCAAAGCAATTGTGCCACAGACTTCACCGCTTAGAAATTCTGAACATTAAGCAGTATATAAATTTGTGAATTAAAACTGGTGAAATAGTCATGCTAGACATCCCCAACGGTATGTACTTCAGAGTGCTGTGAAAGTTCAATTAAATGCTCATGCATAACCATTTGCTTCAGTTTCTTAAATTCTACACATGCACGAAATATGGATGCACAGGGAATCCCTCTGCATATTACTGGATCTGCCAAATGTGTTGTTGACTCCAGAATTCTAGAGGAAATGAATTTCCAAGTGCCAGACTAACCAGGAACAGTTTTCTTAGAGGGAATTCAAAGCAATACTAGAGGCAGTCTCATATACATATTCTTACACAAAGAGCTAAGATGGGAGTATCTTTTCATTGTGGTCCTTATGATGGTCAATACACCAGTGTTATAGTTTCTTACAACTGAGCAGCGTAGTGGAGTCACTAATTTTGTTCTTATTGTATAGTATACTAAGCATGATAATCAATCCAGCCCTAGCAAGGGGCATAAACTCATATTTCTACTTGCTGGGAATTTAAAAAGTGCTTCTTCTTCTTCTTTAAAAAAAGTAAAATCTATGCATTCCAACAAAGGAGACCATGTTGACTTAGTTCTTCATTGTTTTCTTGTCAGAATCTGTTTTCCTCAATTAATGGCTCAAAATGCTTCTGATCTTAAAATGTGGATAAAATTATGCCAACCCTGTCTGCTCTTTTACAGGCAATTTGACAGCTCTGGTTCTTGCCAGCGTTCTATTTTTCTCTGCTATCTTATTCCTTCCAAATGCTATCTGGCAGTATGTTACTAAGAAATTAGCCTGCCTCCCTACCTCTGATTGCCCAGATGGACATCTTAGAAAGCTAGAGAAAAGCAACTTGACAACTGGAAACCAGCCAGTTCTCAGGAAAGATGCATTGCATTGAGCATAAGGGACCAAAATGTTAAAGAATTAAAGTAACAGAAGGTGTCAATGCTGAAAGAGTACTGATTAACAAGGTGGCGAGTTCAAGGGGAACTATTAGTATTTTACACATTTAGTATGTTATATACTAAAGCCTCTCATGCAGTAAGATGCATTAGACTCAGAAGAGAATGGGAAGTAGAAGCAACAGCACCAGTGGCACTGGTTATTTCTTCCCATGGCACTGGTTATTTCATCCCAAAGCAGCAATAAATTGCATACTTTCCAATTCCATATTTGAATTTGGACTGATGGCTTTTCAGCAATATAATGGTAGGCAAGTTTTGGGGTTTGTTTTTTAAAGAGGTAGTGCACTCAGTATTCTCAAACTGTTTTTTGGGTTCAACCCCTAAAATTCTGTGTTGCTGGTCCTCTGAAAGCCCACACAAGCTAGGCTGCATAATGGTTGACTACAGAACAGGTTGAAATCTAGCCCTCCTAGCTGCAGCAATACAAATCAACCCGCAAACCACTAGAGTCAATGCAAAAGTAGGTACAGACCAATTATTTGAGGTGTTTGTACTAAGAATTGGAACCACAATTTCCGGGGTGCTCAAGAAGAAAAGTGCATCTATCTCAGCATCACAGAAGCTACTGAGCTGCTCCTGTGTGGCACACCTGTATCAAAAGTTGCTTTGGAGGGTGTTGGGCACAGGGCTTCCAATGTTCCTCTGCAAATGAGACTGCTAAGGTTCTTCCACTTCTCTTATATTTCCTCTTCTACTTGCTGTGGTCAGCATAACTCTAGTTTTGCTCAAGAGTAGGAAAGGGAAGACGCGTCAGCTCACCTCTCTACCCCTCCACCTCCTGCTAAGCAGCAGTGACCCAAATGACTAGAGGTCAGCTGTGCAGCAGTGGCTTAGCCCACCATTTACTACTGGGAACAGTCACAACCTTGTGTGGTGCCTCGGAACGTCTAAAGTTATATAAACACATCCTTGCCGCAGCACTTGGCAGCCTCTATCTACAAGTGAGCCAGTCATCAGAACAAACCATTTCTGGTACTGGTGTTCTGGCAAAACAAACCTCTTTTTGCAACCCTGCATCTCAAACAGTCCCTTAGGGTTGGACTCTCTTTCCCATTAACTTCAGTGCAATGAAAATAGTTTGTTTTTAAATGCACTTTGATGTACAGAAGTCATGCTATGTTGGGTATGGTGAAATAAATTGTGCATCGCTCAATTACATCCCTCACACCCCAAATAAACCTATGTGCGAATATGACTCTGTTTGCCCTGAGTGAACGTCACAATTTCCACTAACGCAGAAGAGTCAACACTTCATTGCGTGGGCAACTAGCCTTAAATTTATTTAATCTCAGATACACACAATAATTTAGATTGCCAATAACTGGGACAAACCATCCCACCCTAATCCAAAGATTTTTTTTTATAGATTGTGTCGACAATCCCAGAACTGTTGAGTGCCTTGGGAGCGAGTAACAATACACAATGCTCCAGCACCTGAGCATTGTGCATTAGTGAATAGTGTGAAATAAGAATAATTTTCAATATGGCAAACACGAAACATGGGCTATGAATTCCAGTGCTAAGATCTGGTGGTGACATAAGCTGAGACTCAGAACAAAAATCCATCTAAATTGTTCTGAATTTAAACACTGGTTTTCATCCTTTTGGGACAATTTATGCTTTAGGCAGAGCTTTTCTACAAGGTTTCATACTGCATGTGTGCATATTATACCTCCAAATTGCCTCCAAGCTGACAATCTTTTCTGGTGCATTATGACTTTGCTGCCGAAGATCTACCTAGCCAAATTAAAAATAATCCCTAAAGAAAAAGAAAAGGAGGGGGACTTTCAACATGGCCTATTGTGAGGCACCTTTGACCTTGCAGAAGATATTCAAATCTTTAAGCAAGACTGCCAGTGGTAGCGCAAGCCCTGGACAAACACCCTGCATCTTGATTGATAAATATGCTATGTTTACCCTGTGATTACTGTAAAGTATTTTATGTTCTTGCTAATTTATTTGGCACTCTTAACCTGTTAGGTTATAAATTCAGCAGCATTTGATAATGAACCATGTTGAAATAAATCAGCATCTGGGGAGGGGGGCGGCGGCAGAATATCCTAAGGAACTCTGCAAAAGAAAAAGAAAAATCACTTCATATATCTCAGTGTATGAAAAGGTATGACAGCCAAGACAGACAGACATATTAACCTTTTATAAATCCTTGGCATCTAATCCCTGTAAGTATTACTTCATACAATTCTTCCAAAAAAGAGGCATATATAACATTAAAGCTCCATATCACTAGTAGCTTTATTACTGAAAGCCAACACTTATAGACAGCCTGAGAAGTCTGGGAGGCAGAGAAGACACATCTATGCTCGTATGTGTATTAGATGGATTTCCTTTTTAGATTGCATATCTCCAATTCTGTTTGGAAGCAAATCTGGTGTGTGTGTGTTTGCCTCTGTTTCATAGGGCACCTGGACAGACCTTAGTGGAACATGGGTCTCTATTAAGCTGCTGTTCAGTAGTTTGGTGGTATTCAGACAATATTGAAACATTCCCAAATGAACTTTGCAGGGAGACATTTTCATTCGCTGCCTCCCTCCTCATGCATATTAACAAATGGTATGCAAGGCCTCATTTAATTCACTGATTTTACATTCGGATCACTTTCTCTTTTACAGCTATTTTTACCGGGCTTCATTAATCTTTGTTGAATACAATGGCATACATCTTTAATGCGGCCGCTGTCAAGTCATATTTCAGTAAGAGCTGCAAACTGAATGACAGCAAGCAATATTAATAAATTTAACATAGACTATATCAATTTTTAACAGAATGAATGTGGAAGCTAAATGTATTATTTTTCGTTTAAATCATAGGGTTTATCGCCAGTTAAGTAGCAGCGATTTCAGGAAACTTGTGACGTGCCGTACAAATAGATTTACATCTCATTAATAAGTAAATTAGGCAAATGCCTTTCAAGTTCAGACAAGTACATAAGTGTAATCTCCATATTAAAGGAGTAGTCTTTGATAAACCACGGAGGAATTGCAGCAGCCAACTATGTGACATGTTGCCAGAGCCTGAACTCTTCCACATTCCCACCTTTAATTATACTGGTTCATTACTAAAGAGATAAGTGTCTCTCCAGTTAAGATTCTATAAATGAACACCATGAGGGCACCTCCCAAATCATTTTTGAAGAAACCATGAAAAGGTGATAACGGTTATGAAGGGGGGGGGGGACGACGACGACGAATTATCACCTGCTCTCTTTCTTCCTTCTCTGTAATAACATTAAAACATTAAGATGAATTCTTTTCTTAAAAAAAAAAAAATCTCAAAAAGGAATTGTCCATTCAGTAGCCTATTTTGTTTAAGATTGGAAAAGGTTGAGGAAAGGGGGGGGTGGTGCGAGAAGAAAACATTTGCGATTAAAAAAGAAAAGAAAAGAAAATTCTTCCATAAATCCCAACAGAGATAATTTGCTGCAAAATTTAAACCCAGTGAGAACTTGTCTGTCTGTGTTAAATAAAAAAAAGTTACGGTTGGTAGGAGACATGTTTTTGCAGTAGCTTTAGCGATTATAGGAAATTACATGCAAAGCCAGAGTTCTGATCCTAAGTTAATTTATAATTGGAAAAAACTTATTAATTAGCTATGGCATTCTAATTAAGAATTAGAATTAGAGGAGTGTGTGTTAAAAAGGCAGTCAATACCCAACTGTCAGTATATTTTTTTTATTAAAAAAACCCCTTCCAACAGCTCTCAGTCCACTTCCCCTCCCTTATTTTTTATATTCATATATATATATGCATGCTAGTGGGAACTATCTTTTCTAGAATATAGATAGCCAAAGAAATACGGTTAACAGGGATATATATTTAAGTCACAATGCACACCATTTCAAACATGGACTGCATACTTTTGACATTCAGAGCTTAGCTTGCATCTTTAACAAGTGCACATAAGGTCCTTTTGTGCATGTACAGGGAGGCTCCCAAATATGATCAGTACAGAACACACCAGACACCTTCCGAGAGGCATTTATTTCATGCATATGCAGAATATACAAAGATATGTAAGCACCAAGACAAAGGGGGATGATTCTACTCTTCCTGCCTCAGATGGGGCAGGATTAGACTGGTGTGCATCAATAGTTGTACTGTATGCATATCAGCAGTGCACAGTGATTTGTACTGAAAGGCAGATGTGGAAAATCCCCCCCCTTTTTAATCCCCTCCTCCCTGATAAAAAAAACCCCTCTTCCTATAAGCTGGCCGCAATGCTCCCTTAAAAACGCCATTGTGTCTCCTGATACTTACTTTCACAGTGCTAGAATATTTGAAAGGAAATTAAACATTGTGTGTGTGTGTGTGTGTGTGTGTGTGTGTGTGTGTGTAAGTTATCTACTTTAATGTTTATTACTCTGCTATGCAGTTTGTGTAAGGGAAAAATACCCCATTTTGAGACATATGCATTAATCCGAAACATACTGTTTTCTTAAATGAGAGAGAGAAATCAGTCGGGACTCATTTTTCATATTAAATATCATTATGTTAAAAATAATTGTTAAAAACATAAGCAGAACTCTAAAAAGAAATCTTGACAAGCTATTCCTTCTGACCCCCTCCTCAACCAAGTACTTTTTAAAAACTCACACCTGCATATTCCTCAATCTGAGTTTATTTTCAGGGTAATTCACACATAACAAGAAATCCTGGTTTGGCATGATGTGAACAGCAGTTCTGTCTGTCCAGCTGCCTGTCTATCTTGTTTGTTTGTTTCATTGCATCTATATCTCACCTTTACTCTAAGGTGGTTTGTATGGCTTTTCCCTGCCCCAATTTATCCCCACAACAACTCTGTAAGGTAGGTTATGCTAAGAAGTAATGACTGGCCCAAGGCCACCTAGTGAGTTTCATGGCAAAGGGGCAATTAGAACCCTAATCTCCCAGCTGCTAGGCTACCACTACACCACCCTGGTATGATATCATGTGTTGCAAAAGAAAAATAGGAAATAACATATTTAAATAGCCTATAATTAATTTAATTAATAGTTTTTTATATAAAAAATGCTTCCAGTTACCCCAATCATTAAAACATAGTAACAACCCCCCCCAAAAAAAAGAAATTGACAAAAGAACAATTGCTATTTGGCATCTAAGTAGGCAAACCAGTGTCTGCCTACAGTCACAGGTTAAGTCAGGTATCAGTGCTGCTTCAGATTACATCTGTACTTAATTAGAGTGTGCCATAGCTAAGTGAAATGCTGATTCAGACTGCTATTGTCCTATATGCTCAACATGTGAATGAATGGCCCCTACCCCTGTCTTCTGTCTGGAGAGTGAAGGATCAGAAGCAAACTTTCCCCTTCATTCTGCTCTCTTTCCATCAGCAACTGCATGGTGGTATTTGAATACATGCATCCCAACCCAAAGTGCTCCAGAGCTACATTGTGCACATGAGATCGAGTGCAAACGTAGGTGGGCTTTCTTATTCACTTCATCGCTGAATACATCATTGCTGCATGTGCAAAGCCTGTTGCTAAAGTTCAAGTGCATTAGACAATCTTTACTTGTGTGAGAAGTATGTGTGCATAGCATAATCCCTGTGTGTACACTGAGGACTCGGATTAAATTCTGGGATTTTAGGGGGAGGGCGTTTTAGCCATTTCTGCAAATCTTTAATGAAATAATAATTACATGTCAAAACAATGCAGATAGATACTGGTTCTTCCTAGGAAGATAGACAGATCTAATCACATTGCATTCAGGTAAAGGGCTTGGAAGTTTTCAGAAGCAATTGCCCGAACTGATGTGATCTCATAGAATGTGCACAAACATCTCAACTGCTTAAAGAAACAACAAGGCCAGTATTTTTCTGCAAGGGAACAGAGACCAGTTTGTCTAAGATTAAAACTTTACATAAATTGTAGGGAGAGGAGGAGCTATTGGGGAGGTTGGGGTTAGCAATTTAAACCAGGAGATAAAGAAACTATCACTGCAGAATCTATAGATAAGGTCGCTGGTCGCTGAAAGAACAGACAGGAAAAGTAGCAAATGTAAAAACGGGAACCTAAGAGAAAGAAAAAAATGGAAGAAGAGGAGAGCTGAAGAAAATGACATAGAAGGCAGAAAACTGAGAAAATAAAGTTGGGCAAGCAATGGAATGGGGAATATATTTATTATGGCTGGAAAACAGTTCAAGAGGCTAGCTGAAAGTGCCATGAGAGAATAAGAGGGGGGTTGAGAAAGAGGGATTTGAGAAACTGTGCTGATAGTGGTAAAGAATGGAGTGAGCAGGAAGAAATTGGGAAAGTGGCAAAGCCTTATTTATTGCCATGGATGTGAAGTATTGGCAGGAAGAGAAAGAATTCTGGAAACTAGGGTACAGTGAGACCAGAGTAACAGGTCCATATCATTTTCAGAAATACACGAACATACATACAATGATACATCAACTCTAAGACAGCAGCAAGGGCCAAGGCAGAGTTTGATTTAAACTAACTAGACAATTATTTTATTACAAGCTACTACTATATGTAATACAATTCAATATGAAACACTTCTTGCCTTGCAGAACCCTCTTATACTGATGGTGCAACTAACTCATGCAATTGGTCCTCCTAGTGCTATTGATCCAGTGAAGGCAACAGCTGACAGAGGAAGGTTGGGGGTAGTGATGGGAGAATCAGTCAGTTCCATTTTCTCTCCATTTCTCATTTTTTCAATCTTCAATTCAGTTGGAATTTTTTTTATATCAAAAAGTCCTCATGAAAATCGATCAGGATTTTAGAGAGAAATTCTCATTATATATGTCTGTATGCAATTTTGCCTAATATACACATATAATGCATTTTTGTATGCTATTTATGCACACTTTGCCCCAGTATATACACTTTTGTAGACATTTCTTGGCTGGAGAACTGCATTGCAAAATTTGGAGAAGTGCAGATTTTGAAGAATGGGTGTGTTTCAGGTCATGTATTGTTTTGGGAAGTTTGAACATTAAGTGCAAACGGAATGAAATTTATTTCCCATCCCTAGTTGGGGGACCTCCCAGAAGCAATTTTCATGGGGTGCTGGGTGTTATGGTGTTTGTGTGAATTGACAATAATTGCTTCTCACTTTCTTTGTTAACAGATGTCTTGGGCTGGATCAAAAAACCTTCGGTTTGTGCAAGGGCACCAGTTGGATACAGCTGGAGGAGTGGAGCCACAGCCCAGGAATGCCCCAAAGATTTCAAAATACATTCTGACACATCTTTCACCAATCAAAACTTTTTGTGGCTGCAGTATCTAAGACCTATGTTCTATGAATTTTGCAGAAATATAGTAAGCACAGTGGTACCTCAAGTTACAAATGCCTCAGGTTATAAATGCTTCAGGTTACAAACTCTGCTAACCTGGAAGAGTTACCTGGAGTTGAGAACTTTGCCCCAGGATGAGAACGGAAATTGTGCGCTGGCTGCGCAGTGGCAGCAAAAGATCCCATTAGCGAAAGCACACCTCTAGTTAAGAACAGTTTCAGGTTAAGAATGGACCTCCAGAATGAATTAAGTTCATAACTAGAGGTACCACTGTACATGGTTACATCTCTGATATCCTAATAGCCACAAACAGGAAATACTTGATTGTCCTGTGCAGTTTCTAAACTAGGCTCAGGACAGGATATGCTGCACAGAGGACAAAGAAGGAACAGTTACTTAAACACATCCATTTTCATGAGGTCAGTGGTGAAAGCAAGGCAAATCAGGCTGGAGTTGGCTCAATTGACTATGATACAGGAGCCACAGTCATAGTTCAGCTTCCTGATCTTGATATAAACTAGGAAAACTAAAGGAACAATCCCACGCCCACAAGGATTTAGTGCTGATAGGTCCTAGGCATATGAGATGGTTATGTAATAGGACAAAGGACTAGAGACCAACACCAAAAAAATCATCATCAATCTTTTCTGACTCAGGATCAACTCATGTTTCACTTTTTAAAACTTTTTGTGCCTGAGTTGAAATACTAAAATGGCAGGCAGCTCTCTCAGTGCTACAGCTGCTATGAATTAGCTTCTCCATGGCAATCCTCACTTCCTACAATAAGACTGTCCAGTAGAACTCACCCTTTGAATAGAAAGGACTATGTCATGTCTCCTTATGTGGTCACTAGATTCTACAAGGGGGGCAGGGAGATATTTGTAACACTTAGACCATCATCTTAGTTGCCGATATGATAATATTGCCAATAATAATAATAATAATGCAACACTCACAAATGCACACCTCTACATATTTTTAAAAGACTGGAATGTTAACATAAGGTGAAGAGCAGATGCAGTTCCAGTATTATCTATGCCAGTTTTTGCAAGATGTTCAGTATGTCCTTCAAAGATCATCAGTAACACCATTCACCAATGTTAATTAATTATATCCTTTCATTAAAAAGATGAATTAGATTGAGTCTAATCAATATATTTAATGA
>NC_138128.1:61180684-61205684 GCF_964188305.1 Podarcis bocagei
GTGGTGCTGCAGGTTGCAAACGCCGCATGTATCACATTCGCAACCCAAGTGTCCACTGTACATCTCACTTCAGTGGGGAAGACTGTGACCAGATAACCTGTGTGCCTGCTGTCCAAGTTCTAACTGCTGGATGGCAACGTTTGGGACCTTGCTCTCACTTTTTATGGTTCTTAATTTTTAAACTGGACATGGACTGGGCAAACCTTCAAATAGAGAACTCCTTCAGATGGAGTTGGGGGAATGATCAATGGTTAATGCTAGTAACGAAGATAATTCCCTGAATAACCCTACTTCCAGTAACAGTACCAAGCCAGTATTGGTCTGACAATGTGGTCCAACATCAAACAGCTGGAATTGAGAACTGAGTTAGTAGATGATACTCCACAGTCTTGCATAGGGCCCCTGTACATCATTTGAAACAGAAAATGAGAATGAGGGTAAAATATTGCCAAATCAGAATGGCAGAGTTGACTAAAATTTGGCTGGGGTCATCCTTTGTATAAAGAAGAAAATCTGCCACAGAATCTCTTATGGCACTGCTCAAATTCAACAGACTCCAATTGCCTCCTGGTGGTCCCATATAGACAAGAAATTAATACAGCATATTAATTTATTCAATGTGGCATATAATTAGCATGATTCCCTATAATTCTAAATGTTGTCACCTTTATCACAAAAATAAAGTGACCATCCCTGGTAGTCACTTGCACCTAAGGGTTAATGTGGCATAATGGATATACTGGGTTTAATTTCCCACCTAGCCATGAGGCTCAGTGGATGTCCTTAAGCCTGTCACTATAACTTTATTTCAAGTATATGTATGTTGCTTGTCATCAGAAAAGACTGCAAAGTGGCTTACAAAGAAAGCCAAAATTAAATAATATCAAATATAATGCATCAACTCTATAAAATAGGGTTCCCCACATCCAATAAGTTCCCACGCATTCAATACCCACACAAACTGCACACTTGTACATCAGCCATCCTAAACTTGAACACATTCACCCACAGGTAATATACAAAACAACGCTGTAAAACATTGACAGGCTAACACTAAAACCAAATTTAATCTCACACTCCACCCACTCCAATAAAATTGGCATGAAGTTCATTAAAATATTCACATTTACGTAGAGGTATCATGTATGGCTGAGGAAGTACACTCTCACCCTAGTCATCAGCCCCCCATTCCTAGCTCCCACCTGATTAGTGGTCATAATCCAATATATCCCATACCTGCACAATGCACTCACCCCAAGTGAGCACTGCCCATCCCCACACCCAGCCAAGGCAAAACATGGCTGTCCTATCACCGCAAAACAGTTGTGTCTTTTTTATGAGCTCAATGGGCAGAGATGTAAAGTCTAACATCTTCTCCAATGTGTTGCCAGAGGATCCTGATCTCTGGGGTTGGTAAATTCAACAGGGACTTGAGTGTTCAAGGTTCATCCTCCACAGGGATGTGAGGAATAAAAGGGTGGGTCACAGTGTTCACTGTCCTGAACTCCTCGAGAGAAGGGTTAGACAAAACTGTCAGAAATAAATAAGTACTTTGATGGTAATGAGACCTATCTAGCAGGTATGAGAATTGTAGAGAAAATTCAGCATTATTCTGCTGAGCTACTATGGCTGGGTTTATAAGAAGAAATGGGGGAGATGGGGAGAGGGATGCAAGAACACATATCCTTGGCTGTATTTACAGGTCGCTTTTTACTTACTTTTATAAATCTAAGTCAAACCCTACTCATTATTCCAACAGAGGCTTTTAATTCTGTAATGCATATTTAAACAGTATTATTAAAAAACAATGTGCCAACTGCCATTGATGTGAGATGTCGGGCATTGCTCCTTTGAACCCATTATCATGTCACTGGACCTGTTAAATTTAGCTGTTTCTGTTGCTCTTAATTGGGTTGTGCAGCATGGAGCAGTAGAGCTTGGTCTCGGTTAATGCCATGAATTACAATAATCATATTCATTTTGCAGAACAGACCCATAACAAAAGTAAACGTGGGTATTCAAAACGGGTGTGCTAAAAAGGATATGAAGTTATAAACTGATTTATGTATTCAATAACAAATAAATACACTTTAGTGGGTCTTTCTTCTGTTTACTCACACTATGTGTTGCTAGGTTGTATCTGCCTACACATTCCCAATGAGGTCACAATCTTAGGTACCCTTATTCAGTGGGGAAAAGACCCATTGAACAACGAGGGATTTGCTTCTGAATAAAAGCCTAAGATTGTGATACAAGTCTTACTTCCTCCTGTTACTACTACACTCCTGGAACTGTTCAACTAAGCCTTATCTCCATAGTTCTCTCCCCCACCCCACTTACTCTTTTTACTTAGAGGCCCAGATCCACTAAAAATCTGTGTTTTACTGTTGGTATGTTTCTCAACCAATCTGCCTCCCTAAGAAAACAGGTTTCGCCCTTTCATTTTCAAGTCAATATCAGTGCAGGGGGAAAGCTGTTTTGCTATCACAGGTTTTTCTTTGGGGGGGGGGTATTGTACATCCATCCTGGTGGCACTCTGGACCCACTATAAACCCACCAACCCAAGCTGCTGGTCTGTGTCCTGGATGTGCCCCAAACCATTGTCTCCACTACTCTTTCCCCCGGCACAAATAACTCCATTCCCAGATGCCAGATTTTTTATTTTATTTTAGGAATTGTTTGTGTGACTGAAAAATGTATTTGAAGGCTGGGTCCTAGAGGTGAAACTAGACACAGCATTAAATATGTATTTGCATTTAAACAGCACATTTAAAAATGGCATCTACTGGAGGAAGTTGTTAATTGCCAGAGTAGCAGCTGATTAGGAAGTCCTGAGGAAACCCCGCCATCTGAAGCTCCTATTTGCATGGGAAGGAAATTCCCCATTGGCACCAGTTAAGAAAACCTGAAGGACCATGTAGTGAATCAGGTTTTGGTGAAAAAGAAAGGAATAGGCAGCCAATGCTTACCTATCTCTCACTGTGGCATATGATTATGACACTACCAGGAGATGAGTATCAATTCTGATTTGTTTGTGGGCAGGTTAGATGACCTTGCTTCACAGCAAGCGTTATCTGTCCCACACTTTCCAGTGCATTTTCCTGTCACTTTTCTTAGTACTTCTTAGTGATCTTTCAAGGAAGCAGATGGGTTGTGCAAGACCTCACGACGAACTATGATTGTACAACATGAATTTACTAGTATGTGACTCAATCCCCCTGAAAAGAGCGACAGTGCGGAAGTGCTGCATTACTCTTCTGTCTCCCCAACAGCCCACATCACTGCCAGTTACTGAGGGCGAAAAGGCAAGGCAGCAGGAAGCTTAGTGTGGCTGCAACAGTCCCCCTGCTGCCTTGCCCCCAGGGGCGCCGACTTATAAAAAATATTGGGGGGGCCCATACCGGGGTCCTGCCGCTGGTTCGCTCGGGTAGCCGGGAGAACGCAGTTCGAGGTGGCGGTGTTGGGGAGAGACCCTCGCTCAGGGCGCCACTAGACTTGGTGGCCGGCGGCCTATCTGGGGGGGTTTGGAGCGTATTTCGGCGGAGCGATTGGGGAGGAGGGGGCTTGTTGCCGGATTCTTCAGCTGGGCCGGAGATCCGCTGCTGGGGGGTCCCTGGGCCGAGTTGTGAGCACGGCCTGCTGAAGGGAGATCCAGCCGATTGCGCGACGGGGACGGCCGGGGCTCTCCGGCTAGGGCGCGCGGCTGGCTGGCTGGCGAGGGAGCAGGTGGGGAGGAGGCGGGGGTCCTCACTCTCTTAGGAAACGCACCCGCGCGCCCGATTGCCACGAAGTCCGAAGGGTGCGTGTGTGGAATTAAAAAGCAAAAACGAGATACGGGCAGGGCAGGCAAAGAGTTTTCTGCAAGAGGATGGAGGGCAGGTTGAAGAGAAAATCACTCAGGATGAGACAGTCAAATCAGCCATGATAAAATGGGCTCAGGATATTGGGTATAACATCATGTTTGAGGACTGGGAAAGGTTATGGACCACCGGAATGAAATTCACGGCATGTAATGCCTTGAAGGAAAATATTATGAAAATGATTTATAGGTGGTACATGACCCCAGTCAAGCTTGCAAAAATATATCACCTGTCTGATAATAAATGTTGGAAATGTAAGGAGGCTGAAGGGACATTCTTTCACCTCTGGTGGACTTGTCCAAAAGTGAAGGCCTTCTGGGAAATGATCTATAATGAGTTAAAAAAGGTATTTAAGTATACCTTTCCCAAGAAACCAGAGGCCTTCCTCTTGGGCATTGTTGGCCAGAAAGTTTTAAAGAAGGATAGAACTTTCTTTATGTATGCAACTACAGCAGCAAGAATACTTATCGCAAAGTATTGGAAGACACTGGAAGAGTGGCAGACGCAATTGATGGACTACATGGAACTGGCTGAAATGACTGGCAGAATCCGAGATTTGGGAGAAGAAACAACGGAAGAGGACTGGGAAAAATTTAAGGACTATTTACAAAAACAATATAAGTTGTATGAATGTTAAAAATTTACACGATTCGGAAACTATAGCTTCAGCAATTAGATTTGGGAAACAGGAAATTATATTTTAAGTAAGAAAAGGTCAAAATCTAAGGTAATACTATGTTTAAGATATAAGTAACTGATGAAAAGTATGTTAAATTTAGAGGTATAGTATTTGAAAAGTACAAAATAAGGTACGAAACAAGGTAATAATTTGCTGATATCTTTATTATAAAGAATGCAGGGTAAGGGAGATGCGAGGAAGTCCAGTTAGTTATATAAAAAATGTGTTGAATGGTTGGTTTTCTTTTCTTCTTTTTCTTTTTTTCTTTTTCTTGTTCTTTTACTTTTTTCTTCAGTGTATGTTTCTAACTTTGTATTTGAAACCTTAATAAAATATTTATAAAAAAAGAAGAAGAGAAAATCCTTTCGCTTTTCTGGGGCTCAGGGAAGTCTCAGAGCCGGAGGTTGGGGAAGGGACCCCCTTTGCTCTGCCCTCTTCTCCCGTCTTAGATTTGCATGGGGGTCCCCGCCCAAGCTTGCCTGGCCACCGGGCCGCACCTTGCTAGCCGCGCAGCTGTCCTCCGCGGCTGCGGAGCGGCCCTGCGCCGGTGCCCAGCCCCTCTGGGCGCCCGCTGCGCTGCCAATGACAAGCGGGCGACGTCGCGGGCGGGGAAGGCGTCGCTTTCTTTCCCGATCCTGCATCCTCCCAGTCTTCCAGCCCTTTTTTGGGTTGGAAGCTCGTCTCGTTCGCCCTTCTCCTTTCTTCACCCTGCGCGCAATTTTCCTCCCTCGTCTCCCTCCCCATTTCTCCTTCCTTCCTGACTGACTGACTGACGGGCTTGGGCTCGGGCTCCGGCTCCGGCTCAGGCTCGGGCTCCGGGTCGGGCTCGGGCTCCGGGTCGGGCTCAGGCTCAGGCTCGGGCTCGGGCAGCCACAGTGTCGGCGGTGTTGGCGATCGGCGGCGCGGGGGGATGGCCCTCCCGGGGGAGCCGGCGCTGCTCAATGGGGTTGCCAAGGAGACAGGCCGGCCGCCCTCCTCCCCCGGCCCGGCGCCCCCCGCCGCGCCGGTGCCCGTTATCGAGCTGGTGCGCGCCGGGCGCCCTATAAAAGCCGCGGACGCGCCCACCGCCGCCCGAGATTATTGGGGGGGCTGAGCCCCCCCAAACGAATTTTTGAGGGGGCTCGGGCCCCCTCAAGCCCCATGGAGTCGGCGCCTATGCTTGCCCCTCTCTCTTAGGAAACAGCAGCAATGTGTGGTGTTGGGAAGCCAGCAGAGCAACGCAGCCCCACCCACACTTAGTGGCCTGGTTTGCACATCATGGTAAGCAAAACTATGTCTTACTGGGAGTGTGTGAACATGATGATTCTTAAAGTGGAGCCAAGCACAAAGGGCCAATAAGGAGCAAAGCAGTTGCAATTTCTTTTCTGGGAGCCAGAACCTTCATGCTATAATTTGTGTTACCTGAAAACATAGCCAGTATAGGACATCCTTATACATTGTTTTTTATTGCACGCCTCAACTGGGTCAAAGGAGCATAAATGAACCATACTAGTACAATACTTGTTGTTAAAGGAATATTGAGATGTTATTAGTATTTGCAATAACAATTGAAGCAGTGAAAACAACAGCAATTTCAACATGGATAGTTTAGTTTGGTAATAATGTTAGGAAAAACAAATGGTTACTTCAGTTACCTTCTTGCAAAAACCCCAAAACACAGCCTAAGCCAAGAAATAAATTAATTACAAATTGTACTAAAGGTTTTGGACCAAGCTGAAGCTGTTACAAATGCATCATTTTAAAAAATGGTAATTATTCTGGGTGGGTGGAAAAAAACCTGGCACATATTATTTTCTTAAGTAAAACATAAGAGAGAACAGATGTTGTGATGACTGATGTTTCTTTTTGGCCTTCTTTCTTTAAAGATATTTGGCCCATTGCAAACAATCTGAATGCAACATTTTATCTCAGAATTGTTATCATGTTGTTACCAAGCTGAGGAGAAACATGTTTTGAGGAAGAGCTAGGATACTGTGGCAAAATGTCAAAGAGTCTGCAAAAAGCAAAGGTGAAAGGGGGTAGGTGGCAATGAAATCTGAGTAAAAAACCATAAATGTAAAGAAACACCAGGACTTCTGGTCTGAGGTGGAATGAGAAAAATGACCAAAAGACAAAGATAGGAAACCAAAATCTGGAAGTAATTATGGTCAAGTGAAGACAACTGAATTCCATATTACCTTGGTGGACGTCTGTAAAGGCAGTTTGAGGAGGTATTTTGGTAAGGTTTACTTTTTGGAGCTTAGCAACATAAATTTGTTGTCACTGAACTATTAAATAAAAGAGACACATGTTGGCAGAGAGTTTGCAGCGCAGGGATGGAACTGATTAAGGGACAGCCTATGAAATAATAGCTTAAATGGCCCCTCTGCAGGATTTTAATATCCCATGACAACACTCAATTGTCAAATTCAGCTAGAGTGTCCAGGATGCTACTAAAATTAAGCCAGAAAGTCGTAGATTTATTCTAGTTTTTTCCTTCTTCTCTTCAGTTAAGCACAGGAAATGCCAGTAAGCTGTGAGAATATAAGCAAAAAATAAGAAAGCATGGGGGAGGGGGAGAGAAGGATGGCCTACACTTTTAAAATAAATTTTCTGCCATTAAATCTACAACAAATGTCTCTCACCTACACACGATAAAGAGGCAATGTGGGATTTTAATTGGACTTTTGGCTTTTCTTCATTTGATTTAAACCTAGGTAGAATTTCAAACAATAATACTGGAACACCTGGTTAACACGTTAGATGATACGTATAGTTGTAAATTGTGGTTTTAATAGGTGCTCACTGGGGGATTTAAAAGGGTCCCATTGTTCAGCTTGGCAGATATTAAAAAAAAAAAAGTTCATGAACTACTGGGATTTTAAACCTGCTGGCATGATTTTAATATGCTTCAAAGAATGTAATTTGATAATTTGCCCAAACTTGTGCCCAATTTGTGAACAGAGTATCTAATGACCATGTTATGTCATTAAAATGCCCTGATAGAGAAATAGCCATAACATTCTGTTTTAAATTTATTACAACAATCCACTTTAATGAACAGCAACAGTTACTGAAATCCGATAATCATCATACTATACATACATAATGAAAGAAATGCATAAGCCAGTTCAGAAATGAAATATAAGTACATACTTCATATATATTTGAACGGTAAGAAATTGGGAAGAAAAACAAGCTTTGTATAATAATAATAATAATAATAATAATAATAATAATAATAATAATAATAATAGCAAGTGAGTATACTGAAGTGCAGGAAATCTGAAGCTTTTAGCCAGTGAGGGAAGAGTGTTTTAAAAGGTGGCAGGGAACGAGAGAATCCAGCCCTCCACCTATACCCTGCTTGATAGAGGGTGGCCACAAGCCCTGCTTTACAGAGAGCAGTCCTCTGTTCTAAGGGCTGTCTTATTTGAGGCCATCCTAAAGACAAAGAACCACGAGAAAGTGTAGAAGGGGTATTGAAGTTGCCCATCAAGAGGAGAATTTGTTCAGCAGACCTAGTAGGCACACAAGTGACCTAGTTGCAGTCTTCCCCAATATGGTGAGGTGTTAAAGGTAAAGGTAAAGGGACCCCTGACCATTAGGTCCAGTCGTGACTGACTCTGGGGTTGCAGTGCTCATCTCACTTTATTGGCCGAGGGAGCAGGCGCACAGCTTCTGGGTCATGTGGCCAGCATGACTAAGCTGCTTCTGGCGAACCAGAGCAGCACACAGAAATGCCGTTTACCTTCCCGTTGGAGCGGTACCTATTTATCTACTTGCACTTTGACGTGCTTTCGAACTGCTAGGTTGGCAGGAGCAGGGACCGAGCAACGGGAGCTCACTCCATCGCGGGGAATCGAACTGCTGGTCTTCTGATCGGCAAGTCCTAGGCTCTGTGGTTTAACCCACAGCACCACCTGCGTCCCTATGGTGAAGTGTTACAATGTCTAAATTTGCATTAGGCATATAAATTAGCATATGCAGGCTTAATGTGAATATGTACCCTATTTCCCCCTCTTTTTGGGTGATGCCTTTCTGGCAATGTGTAAGTAGCCACTTTTGAAGAAAACAAATCGTTTAAAAAACGCCCCAAGCCTCCAGGGTTCTCTCCGCCAAATCCTGGTAGCACTGCGCCAGAACCTCCCACTGCTCAGAGAAATGGAGACTGCATAACAATCCTTCTTCATCGTGATATTTACATATGGATTTTGAGCTGGAAAATGGACCCCTGAATCAATTCACACAAAAACTTTTTTTAAAAAAATTACAGTGAAACCCAGTTAAAAGACAATAAAGTGATAATATTAATAAGACATAAACAGCAATGGGAGGCAATGCTTTTTCAGATTAAAAGCTAGGTCAAATTAAAATAAAGCATTCACAAGCTGCTAAAAGCTTTATAGTGAAGAAGCCAATAGATGCTCTCAAGGAAGGGAGGCAGAGCAATGTCTGTGAGGTTGAATACATTGGGCGTGCAGGATTATATT
Source organism: Podarcis bocagei (assembly GCF_964188305.1). Classification (NCBI taxonomy): domain Eukaryota; kingdom Metazoa; phylum Chordata; class Lepidosauria; order Squamata; family Lacertidae; genus Podarcis; species Podarcis bocagei. The sequence continues at coordinate 61,189,696 of NC_138128.1, forward strand.
AGACGGGGCAATCCTTCAAATATTCTCTGGTCCCATACCTACTTTGAGGTTTTACTGCTTTGTGTTCTAGTGTTGTCCCACACTCTTTATTCTTACCCCTCTCATTTTATTTGGATTTATCCTTTCTGGGACAAATCTGATAAGTTAAAGAAAAACAACCCTGTTGCAAGCAACTCATTTATTATATATATATATATATATATATATGCTTTCGTAGATTTTCACGGGTACAGGAATGCAGGTTTTGGTGTCTTCGGGTGTCTTCCCGTGTAAGAGTTGGGGTGTCTAGGCGACGTTTCAACGAGGTCTCACTCGTCATCTTCAGGCTGGTGCTTTCGGCTTCTTGTTACTGGAACAGAGCAGGATCTCAGTGTTTGAGTTCCTATAAATACTGTTGGGGGGGTGTGGTGTATACCCTCTAACATTCTGGGCAGAGAGGAAGTTCCCAGGTTAGTGTGTCTTTTCTTCTTTTGTTCATTAATTACTTGAGGGATATCTTGAGTGATTTCTTGAGTGATATTCTGAGTACCACTTAGGAGGGTCATTAGGTGTGGATTAGTTGCTAAAGCTTTCGTGTCTTGACCTCTTGAGCTTGTGAAGAGTTTTTTCTGAGAAGATGGCTGTACTGCACTTAGTTGTGCTCTGGCTTGGCTTCGTGTATAGGGGCGAGCTGTGGTTTTGTGCCTTGTGCCAGCCAGATCTGTGTAGGGATTGCAGGGGGGTGCAGCATCTCCCCACAAAAACCGACACCAGAACCAGAGGCACACAGAACGCCATCTCCAATCAACCACACCAGACCCAAACCCAGACCCTCTCCACAGATAAATTACAGACACCATCCAGTAGCCAAACCATAGTGGCACCTCCGGATGCTGCACCCCCCTGCAATCCCTACACAGATCTGGCTGGCACAAGGCACAAAACCACAGCTCGCCCCTATACACGAAGCCAAGCCAGAGCACAACTAAGTGCAGTACAGCCATCTTCTCAGAAAAAACTCTTCACAAGCTCAAGAGGTCAAGACACGAAAGCTTTAGCAACTAATCCACACCTAATGACCCTCCTAAGTGGTACTCAGAATATCACTCAAGAAATCACTCAAGATATCCCTCAAGTAATTAATGAACAAAAGAAGAAAAGACACACTAACCTGGGAACTTCCTCTCTGCCCAGAACGTTGGAGGCTATACACCACACCCCCTCAACAGTATTTATAGGAACTCAAACACTGAGATCCTGCTCTGTTCCAGTAACAAGAAGCCGAAAGCACCAGCCTGAAGATGACGAGTGAGACCTCGTCGAAACGTCGCCTAGACACCCCAACTCTTACACGGGAAGACACCCGAAGACACCAAAACCTGCATATATATATATATATATATATATATATATATATATATATATATATATATATTTAATGATATTTATTAAAGTTTCAAAAAAGGTTACAAAAATAAGAAAAATAAAAAAATACAAAATACAAAATACAGAAAAATAAAAACATTTAAAAACAAATCAATCTTTCCATGCCTTGTCTTTCATTTACTTGTTTCCCTGACCTCCTCACACCTCCCTTTTTTGTATTCCAGTTCAGTTAGTTAATTCAGCAAATCCTTTCCCTCTTTGTTTTTATCCTAATCCTTTAACTTAATATATTGTAACTTTGGATTCTCACCTGTTAACAAACCATTTTTACATACTCCTTTGTAACAGTGTGCAACTCATTTATTATAGCACAACAACCCATTTACAGAATTCAGCTCCAGTTTGGAAGCATCCACTATCGTCTAGGTCTGTTGGCATTTACGATAGTGAATTCAAAATCTTATCCATTCATACTTATATAAATACTGTGTGTCCTAAGAATTCAGTTATAAGAACTCCCTAGTGTGCTGACAGTTACTGAAACAGGACTTGTTACTGGAGTTCTTATGGAGGTTAAACTCCCACTGAACTGTAAATTTCCTTTAAGAAAAAAAGTCTGAAGAACAACCTGCTAATAGCTTTTATAACAATTTTGTCCTTATTTTATATCTCATTTTACTATATTTTATTTTAACTAATATGGTTTAGATGAACTGTTGATCTTTTGGCGTCTTATGCAAAACAAACCTACCAAACCTTTCAAGGTTCACTGCTACGTACCTACACATACTAACTAAAACTCCCGGTGCAAAATGCTATACGACAGAAAGGTCTCTATAGGTCCCTTATAAAAAATCTTTTGCATGCCCCAAGAGTGTCTTATTCATTTCAACAGGAAATGCCAAGGGAATTTGTAGGTAGGCTGTACTTGTTTGCCCCCCCAACCCCCAGACCCAGCATTCAATATGGGGGGGGGGGAAAGAGGACATGATTTATAATAATGCTCTAAAAACTCTTCAATTTTTATACTTCTAATACTGAAACAACATAGTGTGTCATTTTAACTAGCACAAGAATACATCGTAATATGTAATTTGCTTATGTTATCCCGGGCTTTGACCATTAAATAAGGTAGTTGGGAAGATTTTGGAGATTCTGTCAATAGCAAAGCTGCATGTTCTGGTGGACTGTCTGTTCCTTCAGACTATAGCAGAGGATGAAAAGAGACTGTAGGTGAGGCCAGATTAAGGAGGTTGGGGATCCTGCTGCTGTTTCCAAAATACCCTTCCTTCCCCCCAAAAGGAACATATGAAATAAGGCACCATAAAATAAGTTTTATGGCATTTAAAAGACTAACCAATGTATTACGGCACGAGCTTTTCTGTACTTAAAAAAAAAAGGCACCGTGGAGCCTTTGGATTTTACAAGGATCAGCAAAACACAAACAAAAAGCAGCTTGACAACCTTGATAAACAAAAAGAAGATACTTTGAGCCTACACAGTTTAGTATTTTAAACTCATGATTTTTGCTCACTTCCTGCTTTGGACCAATCACCAACTCTTAGCCATCTGTCATGGATGCTTTAGCTGAGATCCCTGCATTGCAGGGGGTGGGGCTATATGACCCTTGGAGCCCCTTCCAACTCTACAATTCTGTGATTCTACCTCACACGGCAGTTTCAAGATACAGAAAGGAGGTATAAAATAGCTGCAAAAAGAGGACTTCAGCTTGTATCAGATTTTGGTTCTATTAACCAGTGTGATGCATCTTTGTACAATAAAAGGTCATCTTTTCTGCTTCAACCAAAGTTATTCTGACCTGTTTATTACGTGCTTTATTTGCATGAGTCCCATTTGTTTTCGACTAAGCCTACTCTTAGGTTACCGCCCACAAGGAACCGAGTACTAAGAGTTGTTCCTTAGCCTTGTAGCCACTGGGGGTTCTGGAAATTGGAAATATCTGCTTCTATTTTTCAGTGGGCAAAATGGACCCATGTGTTGGGTGGCCAAGACATTTAGGTTTTCAGCTGCCTCAGCCCATTAGAGCTCTCAGAAGATCTCACATTCTCCTGCAAGATCTCATGTGAGCTGGCCAGAAAGGCTAAAACTTTTCTTCCCATAGGAGCAACTTCTAGGGGCCAAAAAATATTCGAGGGGGCTGCCCGGCAGAGTTGAAGGGAGGGCACTGGGAGAGGGAATTGGATGCATGACCTGTGACCTCTGTCCTCAGGTTTATTTTCTCTTTCCATGGATATATTTGGCAGAAGAGCCAGGATCTCTCCTCACCACAGAAAGGCAGCCATTTCTCTAAAGAAATCTGCCTTCTTTGGTTCCAACACATCTTCCATTACATCTCTTCTTGCAAATCAGTGAAGTCCCCATTGTCTCCTGTGCATAACACTGTCCCATCCACTTGTATCTTCCTTTTAATATGGCTATTTTCTTTTCACCTGGAAACTAAATTCTAATGGGAAAATCTTATTGTTTGACTTTGGAATACCAAACGCCAGCCTAGATATACCGCCAAATGATCATGGTAGGATTAAATAGATTTTTATTTTTCTCCCCACTCCAACCACCAATGGCTGGCCAAAAATGCAGTCTGTCTTACTTCCCTCCCCCGCTCCCGCTTTTATAGTAACAATAATTTAAAATAGTATATTCAGTGAAGTGAGAAAGAAAAAGGATTGCACCCAAATTACGGTGCAGTACAAGAGAATTTAATTAAGAATATACACATTAGAATTTCAGTGGGATCTTCTATTTAATGTTACTTTATTAAGCCTTCTATCAAACCCTTTTTTATGTATATCAGTTGATATACAATTAATCTGTTCTCTTGTGAGGAAAAAAAATAGCACCTGAGGTGGATGAAAAGTGTCAGATTATAATAATTATAAGCAGCTGTTCATTTGGAATCACCTCTGGCCTACATGGGGGATGCTGTGAGTTACCACTCCTCACAACAGCCCACCTCATTAGACTTGACCTTCCCAGCTGGGGATTTCATTTGTGTTTTTTTTAATGGATTTGTATACTGCAAATCATAACACCTCATGAAGACTGGCTCTTTGTTGCAATAACAGAAGAGAGCAATAGATTATTATTATTATTTTTTAAAAAACAACAACACCCCACCCCAAATCTGCGGCTACTGTAAACTGGTCAGATACAAGTGGTAATGCGGGTAACTTTTCAGAGCTGCTGCCTGTGTGGCAATCTAGATTGTGACAATGCCTTATCTGAGACAACGAAGATACGATTAGCATTCGAGAGGAAGCCTCTTGGATCCATTTCTACCACAATTAGTAGAATAAATAAGTTCTGCCAGACTTTTTAATGCATTTGTGAGCACAGGGGCTGTTTCTTCATGGCACCACCTCTGGCAGGGTGACCATGGCTGTGCAAGAAAACCTGCCATCAGCAAAAAGAAAGCCTCCATGAAACATAAGCAGGCATCATTTGAGCCAAGCTTCAGTGGGGTTTAGTGCTGGAATGCATTTCAGAAGGACTGGGTTTAGAAAAAGTGTGTCTTTGGACATGTATAGAATTCCAGAACCACCACCAGCCTGACTGAGCGACTTCCAAAAAAACACAGTCAATCCCCTCTGCAGTGAGTCTGACCTTCCAGATCTTCTGGAATCCCACCACCTCCAATTTTTGAAATTATGAAGCACCCGGCATCAATGTATCGCAAATACGAATCCGAGAATGTATGCACACACATTCTAGCCTGTGGAAATTAAAGAAATATGCACGTACAGACTTATAGAGAAAATTAAGAGGGTGGGTTTTTTGAGCTTCTCAACAATATATCTGGTTTCTTTCCCCCCTCCATTTATGTTTGTAATAAACTCACTCTCATACAATTAGCCTCAATTGTTTTTATATCTTCTGAGGCAATAATATAGGCAGTCTGGGGAATACAGTAGTAATCCACATACCTGTGTTCATTTACCCAAATCACTATGGTTACAGCCAGGGCAAATTGTTTACTGTGAGAATCTTTGGAGCCCCTTTCCAGATACTAATGACCTTTCTGTTCATCCAATAACATCAACAAACCAGGGAGGCTGCCCACACCATTAAAGCCAATTGCCTCTCAAGTTACTGAGGGACTTGTGCTTTTCCTCATTTATTTTCTCTCATCTGATGTAACTCACATGCCACTTTCTTGTCTTTAAAGAAGGGGAAAAACTGTGGATTATTGATTTGCTTCTGAACAGAAGACCAACCTAAAAGCCCCAATGAATTGTCACTCATTATTGAAATTACTGAACACTAATTAAACTGGCAGCTCAAATCCCAGCAGGCCACACTCATCTGAAGCTGAAATTCAGACACTTGGACAGTGGAAGAGAGAAAGCGTTAGCAAGCACCAGGATTGTAATAAGCTTTGCATTAATTTTTGTTTCTTAAAGGCGCACGCAGGGTTTGCACACCCAACACGCTACCCGCAAAAAAAAGAAAAAGGTTAAATTCACAAAGCAGCTCCGCCTAGGTTCTTTTTGGTAGGTACCGTTGCAAATTAGTTGCCTGGAATCTCAAAACAAAACAAAACCCTGTTCTTTTCACTGTAATAAACAAAACAGGAAAAGGAAAGACAGTATAGCATTAAAGAGGAAGGCAGTACATGAGCACTGGCTAATGATTAACACCGGCTAAAAGACGCTGGTAAAGCGAGCGTAGGAGAGCTTAAAATTCAAATTGGCTAGGTGGAAGGAAACTGAGTCAGAATATATAAATAATCACATCACTTGGATGGAACTTCTCGAGCAATAATAAATGCTAAAGATCATTTAGAATTCATAGAGCCCAATTTAGGGGGAAAAAAATCTTTGGCCCATTTTCACAGGATGCCCAAGCTACCTATAAATTATGCATGTCCACAGCTAATCAATGGCCTCCCCCTCCCCCCTCCCCTCCTCACACACACTTTCTAAGCAGTAACTCTTCATTTGTTCAACTTCAAAGGGGGCAGAGCAAGAAGGAAAGGGACTAGTCTAAGCATTTAATTTAAAGTAGATGCACAGGACTCTATCTGAAAATAGATTGGGGAGAAAAGGCCAAGAGATGGGAAGGAATACAGGAATTTGGAGGCAGCCTGAAGTGTGAAGCAGCGTCTTCGGTTTGTAGAAGAGAAAGAACTGTTGGGGAGAGGGACAGAAAGCACAACAACTGGAAATCAAGTGTTATTGTTTCAGTTTGGGGGTGTTTTTCTCTGGCATGGCGCGTCAGACACCAGTGTTGCCATAGAACAAGAAACTGTTGGACGACTGCTACCAATGGCATACCATCATGGTGGAGGTTCCTGCCTAGGAGACTTCACCAAAAAGAGGAGAAAGATTTTTTTTGTTTGGAAAGGCCTGTGTGTGTGTGTGTGTGTGTGTGATTTGGGCGTTGCTTCTACTGTTTCGGGATTTGAGCTTTAGCTCTATGGTTTCATTACAGTTCTTCATAGGGATTTTAGTGTTTTGAATTGCTTAGGGCTGTTTTAAATGGTCGCAATGATCTTGAGAGGTGGCATGGGGCGTCTTCAGATCTGGAATCATCGTTAGTTATTCGTTATTAAAAATCGATCACACAGCACTTTAAGCTAAATGCCACTTTTGTGTCCATTTCCTTATTTTGTAACATGCAAGTTCATCAGATGGTGGCTGGTGCTATAGGTAAGCACCAATAACTGAAACATTTTGCTTCCTGAGGCAAAGGACAATATGGCACCCACAACCACAGTCCCATGTAAAGAACTGGATATTATTTCCATATTGCTGACCGGATAGTTTCTTCTACCATACCTGAAGGCAACAGACTGGCTTGAAGGACACAGGGCAAACCATGTGACAGACACGCATGCCTGTACAGGAAGATAAGAAGGATCAGAGGGGCCTGCCACCACTGCCCCCTTGCATCTGCCCCCTGAGGCAGTCAGCAGATACTTGGGCTGGACCTGCAGTTGGGACCTCCCACCTGAGAAGGATTCAAGGACTAATTGGATATGATAGAAGTTTCCTTATAGCAATTACAAAGAAGAAGCAGTGTAAGACCTATCATGCTATCAAACAACCCTACCTCATCAGGCTTTTAATAGTTAGATTTCTATCTTTATTGGGTTGGGTTTTTAACTTCTATTTCATCCATGTGGCCATGGGAGAGGAAACCACAAAAAACTTTTCTTTATCATCATCATCATCATCATCATCGTTCTGTATCTCATTAACAGTTCCACCTTTGGCCAGCACCGTTACCAGAAGATTAAAAAGATGGCTAGATAATGAGCCAGATGAAAATCCCATTAAACACAACAGGGCTTACTTTCAAGTGAGCATGCACAGGGTTGGGCTATTAATGGGCTTGTTTTCCTCACGCAAACCATAATGTAAATCTGTGTAATGGTGATTCTTAAGTGCCCTCCAATCCATTACTGCAGAAGAGCCATCAAGATGTAATAGGATCTGTGGAAACTGGTTTCCAGGTGCCCTGCATTGTTAAGTGTGTTCCATACTTTAGGAAACCACATCTGCATGGAGGTTTGCAGAAACATAGTTTCAGTAATTGATCTTGAAGCCCTGGAGCTTTTGGCACATCTCAACAAGGCATTAAATTTTTTTATAAGGCATGTGTACAGAAAACATGTAAAAATGTGAGGCTGTTCAGGTTTCCCAAGCAATATAAAGCTTTGGATAGTGTTTGTATAATCTTAGCACATTATAAAGAATAACTACTTAATCACCATAGATCTATCACCTTTCCCTATGCAAATATATATTTGCGTTCACACACACACACACTGCTTTCAAGAAATTACTCATAGGTGCTAGAACTAAGGAAGTCAGAGCCATGGCTTTTTGAAAGGGGGAAAGAACATTTAAACAGCTGCATATATTCTAAGCATACCCAGATTGAGCAAGATTGGCCAAACCTCAATTTCTGAACTTCTTTTGAAAATCTTGAAAATAGTCATAAGAAAGAGGGTTCCACGAACATGCACAGACAAGGTGGAAGGGGCTATTTTTCAGGGGGTGGGGAGAAAGTTTGCATATAATTGGGGGGACTTGTTTTGAGTAGTGTCAGTGCATTTCCTCAAGTGTCATTCCAAGGTGCATTGTGGGTGGAGGAGGATACCAGTCACCCATGGTGGTGATGGTAAAATAAAGTTTAAAGGGAGGGGGGAAGGTTTAAAAAGCATAGCTGCCAAATAACTCTCTCCTAAAACATTGCAAATTCCTGTCCTGAAATTCTCCTTCCCTTTGTGAACCTGCTTTCCGCTTACACTGCTGAAATTTTCAACCAAGTTTATCAAGTAGAATTTCAGGTTTAGTGCTAGTTATGACAATATTCTTTGAGTTTAGGGAGAGAACCACAAGTTTCTCTTCTGGAGAACCATAAGTTTCAAAAACAAGAAATGAAAGAATCAAGTAAACCACCAAAAAGAAAGAAAAAACGAACAGTTCCCTTTGGTATTCCGGTAAATTTGGGTGGACTTGTAAACTACGCACAAGTTGAAGCAATTGCATGACTTCTTCAGCATGTGCTGAACCTGGCATAGTCTCACTAAACCTGCTCTATGCACATGCCAGTTTGGTTGTGTGAATTGGCTCCGAAAGTGTGAATTTCCTTTCGCGTACCGCTACTGTGACATTTTAGCAAGGATGGATTTCCATGGACATCTGCCATATATGAAATGATCATGGTGCAGCAGTGTAGTTATATGCCATCGTTTTATTGCAGCTAGGAGGGAGAGTGGTTACTAAGCCACAGTGCAATAATTCCAACCTTCTTTTGCAAGACATGTTCAAGGGGAAAATAATTTCCATGTGTTGGCACTGCATCTTGACTTTTATATGGGTCAAAGGGACATTTATTCCCCAAGGTCATGTTTGGTTTCCTTTTTTTTAAAAAAAGCTACATTCCCTTAAAATCCTGGAGTCATCACTTTAAACAGCTCTAAGCAAAACTATTAATGCTCTAAACCTTTATTTTTATTTAAAAGAGTAAACCCTTCAGCCTTGAATATTTAGTAGGATTCTGTCAAAGAGGAGATTTCTTTCCCAATATGACCTATCACAATATTAACTCATCAATAAATAATAAGAGGAAGACCACATGATTTAAAAGATGCTGAAGCTTCTGATAGCTGCCATTACAAGTGGGTCTACGTTATGATTGTCTGGAGTGCTTGTAGAAATGGCCAGTTGCCTTGTTAGATAGAAGAAATAAGAAAAGCAGAAACTGAATCGGTCATTACTAATATTCTTTACATCATGCATTTTGTTGTGCTGATCCATTAACCAATATACTGAACAGAGTGTAGGGATAGGGCTTATCATGTGGCTAGGACCCTCGTACCTATGGGACTGCCTCTCCTGGTATGCCCTGTGAAGGACGTTAAAATCCACAAATAACAACACTTTGGAGGTCCCAAGCCGCAAGGTAACCTTGGTCTCAACTAGAGCCAGGGCCTTTTCAGTACTTGCCTTGACTTGGTGGAGCGCTCTGTCATAAGAGACATGGGCCCTGCGGGACTTGACATCTTTCCACAAGGCCTGCAAGACAGAGCTGTTCTGCCTGGCCTTTGGTTTGGAACCCTTATGCTTCCCTCCCCTTGTGGTTTTGATTTATGGGCTACTATTAAAATGAGGCTGCATTCTAAATTGTATTTTAACTCGTATTTTAATAAACTGGTTTTTGGTTTTTTTGTCCCCCCCCCATTATGTTTTATTGTAATTTTATTGGTGTTGGCCGCCTTATTATTATTCTTATTCTTATTCTTATTATTATTATTATTCTCTTCATTATTATCTTCCTCCTAATGAAAGATCTGCTCCTATCAAGGAGGATAGGCTGCAACAGCCACTGTCTTCTGCTCACTGTCCATTGACTCAGCATCAAATGACACTCTGTGGATAATAATCCACATACTAATATGGGTGTTCCGAAAACGATGAGCGTTAAGAGACACTATAGCACCCTTTGAAAATAGAAAAAAAGTACCTTGTGCTGTGAAGGAGGCTGAGGAGCACTAGACAAAGTGGGTAGGCTACATTTGGTGACATGGGAGAAGTCAGTGGGAGGTGCTTTGTCAGACTACTATTCCATCTAATGAAGTACTGACTAATCTTATTGTTGAAGTTCTGTTTTTAAAGAGGAAGTCACTGTCCATTGACTCAGCAGTGGAGAGTCCAAAGGATCCAAGATTCAATCCTTAACATCTCCAAGTAGGGCTGAGACCTTGGAGAGTGCTACCTGTGGACAATTGTAGATAATACTGAGTTAGAAGGACCAGTAGTCTCCTCTGACATAAAGCAGCTATTTGGGCTCTCTAAACTCTCAGTTGGGTTTTGCCACCATCACCACTGGTCTTGCCAGCTAGAAAGGACAAGGGTCATCTGCCAACGAGCTACAATATCCTCCAAAAATGTGTACTGTGCTAAAATGATGTTTAGTGCTATAGGTGATTGAGCATAGATTGAGTTCCCAAAAAGTGGAACAATGGTATTTTAAACCAACCATGTACTAAACTCATTATATTAACTTAACATGTTCACTGCCTTCCTTTATTGTGTTTATTTATGGAAATATTGTTTAATATTTTGAAGTAATTTGATATAAAGACCTTTCTCTCAAGTAACGACAAATAACTAGGCTGAGCCTGCCCCACTGTGTACTGAACAATGTAGTTTTACTGCAGATTTCATATATAACATCAGTTGTGGGGCAGGTGGTTGTGGCCTGACTGAAATGTCCTCATGGGCCTTCGTCTCACAGGATGGAGGTTCCCAATCCCTGAATTATAGTGAACTAAATTCACAGAAACACATTAAAATGTCAGCTACAATTTAGCCTTAATTTCTTTTATCATTATTATTTACAACCTTTAGAAGACATCTGAAGGCAGCCCTGTATAGGGAAGTTTTTGTATGTTTAATTATGTTTTCATATATGTTGGAAGCCACTCAGAGCGGCTGGGGCAACCCAGTTAGATGGGTGGGATACAAATATTTTTATCATCCTCATCCTCACAAAAGTCTCAAGCCTAATTCAAATCTACCCAAAAGCACATCACCCAGGGAAAAAAACCCTGTACTTTTGCTTACACATTCATATTCATAGATGTATTATCCTAGATATACATACACAGGTGGTCATGGATAATCACTTAATCAAGACTCATAGCTGTTGAACTCGAAAATTATTTTATCTTTATCTTGACTCTCCTAAAGAGGTAATTATTTTATTCCCACATTGCTTTTTTAAAAAATGGCAGCACTCTTTCAGAATTCTATGAGTCACTTGCATGGAAACTGCAGAGCTGTTGCATTTGATTGGCTTTCTTGGCCCTTACAAACAATTTACATCTGTAGAGACAGGAATTTCAACCATTTCAGAAAGCCTGCAGCATTTACAATCCCCGCAGCTCTAATTGAAAGCTGAGCTGTAGCCATTTTCACTTTCCAAAGTTCAAAGAGAAATCCGCTATTTAGAAACCAGTGGTCAAGAACTGTTGCCCAGAGAACAATGAAACTCTGGGACCTAATGCATTGTTAAAAGACATGGGAATTAATAAAGGTCTGCCCTCTCAGAAGAGAGGGAAAAAGTTGGGCCTTCACTCTACTCAAAAAAGGAAAGTTTTATCAACCCCCAGAGGTTTCACATCTCTATTATAGAAGGACTAGATTGTAAAATTTTGCCGGAGCTCATTAGTTATGGGAACTCCCAAGCTCTGCAGAGAAAAAACATGGAATGTAGTAGCTCTTTATGAGTTAACTGCTTGCTTCCTTGCCACTGCTACTAGTTCAGGCTGTTTCCTTTGAAAAACAACACCGTATACCTTCCTTTAAGATTAAGGATATGCTATAGTGGAACCATTTCAGGTTCCGTTCAAGCCTACATCACATGTCACAAAATAATAATAATACACTGTGGTCTCATTCAGACATAACACTAAGCCACAGTACATCACCACAGAAGTGAGCCTGAGAAAGCCTCATGGTCATGTGCCTTCATCCAACCACATCCAAGATCCGCGCTATCCAGCAGGCCCCCACCCCGAAGGACAAAACGGAGTTGCAGGCATTCCTGGGGCTGCTGAACTTTTATAACATGTTCCTGCCCCACAAAGCCACAGTGGCTGAGCCTCTTCACCGACTCCTTAGCACTAAGAGAGCCAGTGTGGTGTAGTGGTTAAGAGCGGTAGTCATGTAATCTGGGGAACCGGGTTCGCGTCTCCGCTCCTCCACATGCAGCTGCTGGGTGACCTTGGGCCAGTCACACTTCTTTGAAGTCTCTCAGCCCCACTCACCTCACAGAGTGTTTGTTGTGGGGGAGGAAGGGAAAGGAGAATGTTAGCCGCTTTGAGACTCCTTAGGGTAGTGATAAAGTGGGATATCAAATCCAAACTCTTCTTCTTCATCTCCCCCCGCTGGTATAGCCCCAAGGATTTTATTTCATTTTTAACCAAGCACAGGCGCAATCTCTCCTCCTGCAGCTCCCAGCAACTTGAATTCAGGAGTATTTAAGCTCTGGCCATGAAGGCGGAGTGTTGCCATCATGGCTAGCAGTACTTTCTCTAATCCTCTTTTAAGCTCATCCAAGTTGGTAGCCATCACTACCATTTAACCAAGTAGTACCTTCTTTTATCCGTCCTGAATCCTACAACATTCAATTCCATTGGATGGCCATGAGTTCTAGTGTTGAGAGATGGGAGAAAAACTGTTCTTTGTCCACTTTGTCAAATAATATGTGGCGGTAACAAGAAAATAATCTTTGTGACATATTTCCCCATTATTTTCAAGAGTTGAAGGCGGGGTTGCAAGTCATAAGTTGAAACTTGCATGCAGTTTACTTTGCAATGCCTTCTGGAATGTGTTGTTTTTGTATTGCAGATGTTTTGGGTTGGGGAGTATGTGAAAAGTTGGACCACTGGCAAAACCAATAAAATATCTATACATTCCTGCCAAATCTGAACAAAGGAGAAAGCCAGCATTTTTGTCCCAATTTTCTAGCAGCAAAAATAATTTATTTTCTTTCCAAGCTTTTATTTCTATTGTTTGCCTAATATTAAACTTTTGCCTAATATTAAACTAGGAATGACTAGCCCCTTTCAGCCAGAGGGCCACATTCTGTGCCAGAAGGAGAACTCACACTTTACAAAGCAAAAAGTGGTTGGCAGGTCTTCCAAAATGGCTGTGTATGTTAGGTCTGGTTGATACCTCCAGGTTCTCTACCCCTGATTTAACCTATACAGAACCAATGTAAACTATCTTATGGCTTCTGGGGAGGGGACAGAAAAGAACTAATATAGCAATACAAAGGTTTGTATGAAACAGATTTGTAGTTTGTGTATGGACTGCTTGCTTTGCACACAAAGTGCTAAAAGAGAAGAAAAAGGATGCTGTTTAATTCAGGGAGTAGAATATGTAAATGTATATGTAAAATGGGAATCCATATAGAAAATGCGAGGACTCATTTCTTTCTGATGTGCTGTGCTTGACATTTCTGATGTAACAGCTACGGAACACTTAAGAAAGAGAGTCAGTGTGGTATAGTGGACAGAATAGCTCTTTCAGGTTCAAACCGTACAACCTGTTCAAGGGCCTATGGAAACATGTGGTACTAGCTCTGCCCCTTCAATGATGCCATGAACCCCAACAATGTGCTCAAGCCATTTCAGAATCAACAAATTCTGGATGGGATCACATTAATCACACAAAGAATTTCCAACTCAGGGGTGGGAACCCTGTTCAGTTAAGGTAACAAAGGATGTTAGAAACACACCAACATGTAGAGTCTCAGTGAGGGGCAGAGCTAGCCCCATACATTTTCACACACTACTTTACATATCTAAAGTGGCCTTGAAGCGCTCTAAAGTTAGGCTTGAATTTGGTTTCAATTATCTTCTCTACTAAGAAAGCAGAGGCAAAATTGGATGTGACACTAAACATGCCACCTGAAGTGTATATATTGTTTTTGAAATTGTTAATAGCCAACACTGGGGTGGGGGTGGGCAAGTGGGCATTTTGGGAGTGGAGGACACTACTGTGGGAAAGAAGGAGATAATTCTTTACAGCCAAATAAAAAATGGGAGATGCCCACAGGTCAACTAGCAATTAGAAAACCAAGTGATGCATCACCTCCAACTTGGCCCTGAGTTTTATCTTATCTTATCTTATCTTAGAATGTTGTTTTGAGAATATAACGGGAATAGCAAGGAACCATATATGTTGTCCTGAGCACCTTGGAGAATGGGTAGGATAGAAATGTAATGAATGAATGAATGAAAATGCATTCAGTAAAACCATTTGTACTCAAGCCACATAGATTCAGCTATATATTCACCTCACCTGGAAAAAAACAAGTTTACCGTCTAGAAACCAGCTATTACAGCAATGCTGAAACTATAGGTGTGCTTACCGTTCCTCTTTAAAAGGAATCATCAGTTTGTTTCTACAAATGATTCTGGGAGAAGAGAAGGGCAGCACATCTCTTCTCATCTGTATCCTCTTCATCAACTCATTGGGATTCTAGTGATTTCACAGAAGCAGAATGGCTCTTTGCTAAATCGGCAGGTTTCCCAGGCGTGCATAGAGAGCTATAGAAAACGTTCACATGCTCCTGTGATTTATGGCAGCATCATGGCTTCCCATTATTGTTAGCGGGTCTGTAACTATTTCCATTTAAAAACCTTACTTTCATATAACTTCTCCATAAAAATTCACTCCAGTTTGAAACTTGCCATATGAGGCATCAGCCAAGCAACTGTTCCAATTGAGGGGACCGGGAGAGGGCCTTCAAACATCTCTCAGCAAGTTTTATAGGTTATTGTACCAGGTTAAAATGTAGCCCAACACTTCTCTAACTTTATCCTTGTGCAAATTTTGCTTTCAATTATTATTGTTTTATTAGTGATAGGGTATGCATGTGCGTGTGTTAAAAATACACAAGTGGCTATGGTTGAATACTCAATGAAAGGCTTGGCAAGACACCTATCAATCTTTGGTTTCAGTTTCTGAATCACAAAAAAAATTAACTACAGACATTCATGGTGAACAACTATTTTCAAAGTTTCAACAGCAAACAAGGAAGAACCAAAGGTTTAGGGATCCAATCTTTAAACTTGTGGAACACTTAGTAAAATGAAGTATTTACGGATGAAAAGATTTAAATTTTATATGTCATTCATTTACAGCATTTTGATGCTACACTGGCAATCAACATTTGGATATTTGTCCACGCAAAACAAAACAAGTTAAGATGTAAAGATTCGGTTTCCTTTCCAGAGTATTTATATTTGTGCAAATTTGATTTCCTTAGTATCTAAATGGCTGGAGAACCTCCAGCTCATGGACTTCATTAGCTCCCCCCCCCCACACTTCTCATTTGACCCACAAGCCCTTTTTAGTCAAGTCATGCCTACCAGTTCTACTCCTGGCATTCTATATGACTTCAGATGTGAGATAAGAAAAGGTGGGGGGGTAGAATGTGACCTATGTATCACAATATAATATTTCATACATCTGATGAAGTGTACTATGGCTGGTTTTATTTATTTATTTAATTTGCCAATTACTTTATCATGCCCAGGGCAATCCAAAGCAACTTACGCTTAAACAACAGACAACAAA